>NW_026592666.1:10503643-10641619 GCF_907164565.1 Psammomys obesus | reverse complement strand
TCTCTCTCTCTCTCTCTCTCTCTCTCTCTCTCTCTCTCTCTCTCTCTCACACACACACACACACACACACACACACGTTTGAAAATGAGCTAAATTTTAAAAATAAAAGATGTATAACTTTCAAGGAGCAGCCCAGTTTTCCACCCTTAGTATGGGAAATGCCCAAGTTTCTGGACTGGCATGGTTTTCAGTTTGGTTATGGACTTACTCATATTTTGCTTATTTTTCATTATGATTTTGTCAATATTTTGTTATTTTAGGCTCTCTATTAAAAACTTGGGGGAAAAACTTGTGAGAAAGAGACAAGAAAGACAACATTAACAAAATTTATGAGAATTTTGTGTTGAATAGAAAGTCCATATAAGGCTGAAAAATTCAGCCTTAGGCTGATGTTAGGATGCTATATGATGCTTTCAAACAGAGTGACCTCAGGTCTCATTGGCTCAACCAGAAATGTTAGTGTCCTCCCATCCTGCAATGAGCATGGCTCTGTGTTAGCTGCTCTTCAGCACTGAGAAAGGCCAAACTCCTTCACTTTGAATGCCATCGTCTTCACCTGCAGCTTCCATGGTAGCAGAATAAAGCAGAATAAATCATGGTTTCAATATGAAATATCCCCCAGCGATTGTGGTGCTAGTTGGGAGGATGGGGGGGTGGTCTTGAGCCTTTGAGAGGTGAATCCTGGCTGGTAGAATAGGCAAGGTCACTGAGGGTCACCCCAAATCCAGCTTACATCTCACTCTCTGTGCTTCCTGATTTGTGGCTCTGCCCCAGGCTTCTGCCTTTGTAGTTAGAGCCCCAGCGTGGTGGTTTAAATAGGAATGGTTCCCGAAGAGTCATGTGTTTGGCACTATTAGGAGGTATGACCTTGTTGGAATAGATGTGGTCTGTTGGAGGAAGTGTGTCACCGTGGGGGTGGGGCCTTAAGGTCTCAGAAGCTCAAATCAGTTCACTTCTGCTGCCTGTGCATCCAGATGTAGAACTCTCAGCTCTTCCTCCTGCACCATGTCTGCCTGCGTGCCTTCATGCTGCCCACCATGATGCTAATAAAGTAAACCTCTGGAACTATAAGCCAGCCCCAATTAAATGTTTCTTTTGTAAGAGTTATTGTGGCCGTGGTGACTCCTCACAGCAATAAAACTCTAAGACACCCATCCACCAAACCACTATGCCATGAAGCTGTAGGCTGAAATACTTTCTCCCCTCCGCCCCACCAGCGAGTTACTTCTTGTTAGGTGTTTGATTGCCACCATCTGGACACAGGAGCCACAGGGTACTGACATGTGACCTCAACCCTGGTGCTTTTTCTTATGGTGCCCCTCACGGCAAGATGGCCTTTTCACATGTGATTTGTTTATGGACTTTGAAATTGTAATCATCATAGACTATCTAGCTAACGCAGAGGAGACATGGGGCTTCAGACAAAGACTCAGAGAGGTGCTGCCTATGCTGGCTTTGGAGATGGAGAAGGGACCAAAGTTCAAAGATCATTGGTGTTGATCAGAATCCAGAGAAAACAGGATCCAGGTTCTCTTTTAGGACCTGCATAGGAAACAGAGTGTCCTTGATTTTAGCACGGGGAGACAAAACCCGAGTCACCAGCTTTCAGAACTTAAAGGTAAGGGCTAACTGTACTGGGAGAAGGAGGTTTTCATTTTGGTGCCTAGGACACCAAGATCATTTATTGTATCAACATCTAGTTTTCTATGTCACCTTCAAGACTTCCCAGGATCATCGAGAGGGAGATGCTGAGAGTCCAGCACTCTGGAAGCCAAGTGTTCACATCCCCTTTGTCAAGGGATCCAGGCATAATTCAAAGATAGCAGCCCTGGGGAGCTGTGGGGAGCCATGGGTACTTTGTGGGGACCATGAGTCTCTGCTAAAACAGTCCTAATGCCAGTTGGCATACAGTGGACATGAATGTTGAGTAAAGACTCAACAGGTATAAAAGGAGCTAGACCTCCAGCTAGAGAGAAGACTCAGTGACGAAGCGGAGCTCTGGTTGCTCTTTGAAGAAGATCTGTGTTCACCTTCCTGGCAGCTAACAACCACAGGTAACTGGTTCTGAAGGGTCTGTTGCCGTCTCCAGCCTCTACTGGTTGAGAACCACTGCTCTAAAGCCAAATTTAATACCATTCAAGCACAATTTAGGTAAGTGATAATTCTAAAATGTGATCAGTTGAAACAGCCCCCCTTTTAGATCATGTCAAAAAAAGATCTAATTAATAGTCATTCAACTAAATTTCTTTGAACTTGACTTTACACTAAGTAAAATGGGAGAATGAAAATGTAGATATCTTGGTGGATTAAATTAAAAAGCCCATTCTCATGTTTCAGGAGAAGGTACAAAAATCCATCTAGGGAAAGTGCCTTCAGTATCTCCCAGGTGCTTGTTTATGGCTCTCATCTAAATCATATATTCTTTAGGATGCTATAACTATAGGTTTCCTGTAGATTACTTAAATATCTACCTCTTGGAACTTGCTGTTATTCATTAAAATTTAAATGAGGAAAGAGCAATATGTATTAACAAGTCTAAATTATTTTTTCTCCTGATATTGGAAGCTGTTAAGATTCACATTTTTCAGATTATATGTCAATAGCTTTATTATGTCATTTAATATTTTACTTTGCTTAACTGTCCTCTCTGTGCCTCCCTTCTGTTGGAGTGTGGCCAGTGTGATATCTGATTCATGTTCATTTTTGTAGAATTGGTTCCTGTTATATCCTGAAATATTGATTTGCTCATCACTCCAAATTTAAAATCTGTAATGTAGTTTGTCTCTGGTCCTTATGCATGCCCCAGGATATTTGCTAAAGATAAAGCAAGACCCTGTGGTTAAGTGGACTTTAGTAATAGATCCAGAGTTTGGTGAACACAGAGCTTCAATTGCTAAAGGGCGCCATTATTATTTCATAGTCTGGGCAGAGAATGATCTTTGCCAACATCAGAATGGGCCTGAGATGGGAAGAGTCTATCCTTCGAACCACATTGAAAACATTGACTTCAAGTTCATTTGTCCTTGGCAAGAGTGAACTTCCTGTTTTTGACAAAAATGGAATAAAGAGAGACTTAGAAGTCTTGTGAATATCAAGTAGCGCATTATAAAAAAATGTTTTGCTGAGTAAAATGAAATGAAGGCACAGATTTTATGAAAATAAATGAAAAGAATCTATGAGAGAGAATGCTTTACTTAGAAACGTCTGGATTTAATCAGATATTCAGAGACTGGCTAGGCGGAGACTCCTACCCTCCCGCCCTTTGACTCCAATTTTGATTATAATTAGATTCGGGTTGGTATGGTTTTCATGATCCTCCTCAACTTAAAATCTACAAGAAATATGCTATATGATATATTTTAACAAAAGAACTCTGCAGAAAGTAAATGCCACCTACATTTTCATGTTTGCTTTTTGACATTCATTTCCACTGCTGGTTTTTGCTCTGGAGAAGTGGTATGAAGCACACAAGAATGGCACAGTGCTCAGAGAAGCGGGATCAACTATTTAACTAAAGCACAGATGCAGCATAGCAGACACATGACGTCACTGAAACAGCAACTACCTGCTACTCTCTTTCTTAATTCATTTATTAGATGATGGATCCACAATAATGGATGAAGCATTGGCTACACTCCCACCCCTGGTCCAGAAATCATGCCTATGTGTTTTTCAGGAGAGAACCAATTCTTCTGCATTTCTCCTGACTTTTATATCTATATCTTTCCACTGGGGCTCTCAGGAAGGGTTGTGTGCTTATTCTGAGTGGCCAGAGTGACATGGTATACCTCCCAGAAAGATGTCTACAGCAAAATCTCTAGCCCCAATGCATTTATCTTCTGAGTGTAAACCATTTTAAGTGTCCTTCCATGAGACTGTCCTTTCGAACTTTGGGTCTATGCAAAATCCACAGGTAAATATTGGCAAGACTGGATCTCTCTTTTTCTCCAAATTCTCAACCACACACTGATTCCAGTCACCATATCAATGACTGGAGAATCATCAGGGGATAAAAAGGAAGAAAGAAAGAAAAAGAAAAACAACCTTAGTCTGTGCCCTCAAGAAAGAAGCAGTTGGGAGAACAGAGGATATGCTCAGTCCTGATATGACTTGATGGACTGGGGAAGGAGGAGATGTGGCAGGGTGCCCTTTTCTGGGGGAAGGAAAGAAGGGAAGAGGGAAGGAGAGGAAGGAGGACTGGGAGGAGAGGAGGGAGGGGAACCCTTAGGCAGTGAAGTGAATAAACTGAAGTTTAAAAAAAAGGAAACCCTGAAAAATGTGGAAAGAAAGAAAGAGAGAAAGAGAGGGCTGAAATGGAAAACAGATTACAGGGTAGAAGTTAATGAATGATCATACATAAGGTCCCTGAAGAGGGAAGAGATGAAGACAGATTCTATGAACACAGAATCTATTACTATTTTAATAGAAATGATACCTATTTATGCTTATATACACACGCATGTGTACAAACACGTAGATCCTTCAGGATGCCCTGAAAATAGTCCCACATTTATTCTGTATTGTTATGAGACTTTTCACCCTTGAAGAACTAAACAACTACCTCCTCCCCCGGGGCCCAGTGACAAACCAAGTTTGATTCCATCAACCTTCCCCCGTTAGATTTGATTCCATCAATCTAACAAGTTTACTGGGCTTTCCTGTAGGGATGTGGATGAGGAGCTGTGTGCAGGGCACGGATGACTGGCAAGCAGCCACACTGGAAGGTTTGCAGCCAGCAGGGATGATGGCTTCCCCAGGGCTTTGAAGATAGAGTTCCCTCCGCTTAGTCCCCGCTTTATAGTGCAGCCTTTTCCTGAGACCCAGAGACTGGGTCTTGTTTAGAGCTGGATTGCATACAACTTGTTAGGAGGGTAGCTGATGCTCAAGCCCCTCCCCCAACACTTTCTCCTCTGAGAGAATGCCAACAGCCAACCCAGCTATAGCAACTTCTTGTGAGCATGCCCAGTTTAACTCCTGAAGAAGAGTTTTCCTCAGAGGCAGTACTGCCTAGCATATTTTATTATTTAAGAATGATATATTATTCTTCTGATGCTTAATTTTAGTGATATCACATCATAATCTTTAAGGTTTAATAATGAAGAGTCAAGACATGTTATTTAAAAACATTTCTTGACCAAATTTCTGCCTTTTCTGAAAAGAATTACAAAGGTTTTGCATATAAAGAGCAGCACACTTTATGTTTTCAATGCATTGTGTCTTCTCTTTGGATCTGAGAAAGAGCAGATGGCTTTGTCAAAGAGTATAAAGAAGAATTTGCCTCAGACACCTGAGAACAAATCTCATGTTTTTCCTTCATCTTTCCAGTCCAAAGCTTTGTCCCAAGAGGAATGGAGGACCATGACCCAGGAAAGCTAGCTGGAGTGTGTGGGTGTTAACAGGCATAATGAATAAGAGATCCCCTGCCCTTCCCACCTCAGTCCTACCACTTCTCTGGTTGTCAGCTGGCCAATGGGTTGACCTCACCTCAGGTTTTATTGCATATTGATTTAAGAAATATGTCTGATGAAATTACCCATTCTAATCATATAGGAGGCAATGTGTAAGTGATCAGAGTACTAAACTCTGTTGTGTATGGCATATGTTTTATTATGTTGAAGCTGGGGTTCCTAAACTGGGGTTCTTTTTATTCCTTGACTTTATATGTTAGTAAACCCCTCTTCTAGTGTTTTTACTAAACCAATGTTCCTGCAAACAGCTGCACAAACCTGCAGAACCTTACAGCATGCGTGTGTACACATGCACACACACATACAGAGACAGACACAGGTGCATGCACAGTTTAAATGTACCATTGTTTGCCTGTGAAGGATAACTAATCAGAGAAGAAGAAAATGTGGAAACATGAAGCAGGCAACTCAGAAAGAAGTGAGGTCTGGGGCATGGACAAGCTGTTAGGAAGAAATGATGAGTGGGAAAAGACAAGATTTGAATGACATACCTGGCCAGGTGCCTGAGCTTATTCAGGGGGCAGACCCAGGAGGAGTTAAGGAGGGTACTGAAGAGTTAAATAGCTAGGAAGATCAGGCTATGTCTTCCTATAGAATCTATACACCTTCTGAGTAGAAATCCCTTTGGCATCAAGACAATGCTTTTGGATGGTTTGCTAAGGCCACTTATTCATTCCTGACACAAGCATTTACTGAGTGTCTGCTCAGTGAGCTGAGCAAGTAGTGAAAGGTGGAGGTCAGCATCCATCCACACACTCATGAGATGCCAACTGTGAACCCTGAGCAGTCAGCCCCAACAGGGTATCAAAGTCCCAGTTCCTGAAGACAGGCTACAGCAGTGTGCTGTGTATCCTGAGTTCGCTCCTGAAACCCATCTCAGTTCCACTATCAGGAGAATGACCCGAAAGGGAGCTCATCTCTGTCGATGGGTTGTTTATACCACATATGCCACACAGGGGCCATTCTTTCTCTTCTCTGAGCATCACCTGCTCTTTCGTGGGAATTAGGATCCATCAGCAGACCCGAGGCTCCACTCCTGTTCTCTTGTGTCAGTCAGGAGCCTGAGATACTGTGAATCTCTTGTTTGTCTTTTCGATGGAGGAGAAAAGCCACTGTTGTTTATATTTTGTGGGTTATTTGAATGTAATCACATTGCGGGCATAGTTACAAGAAATATTTTCTTGCAGAGTTATTTTGTTATGTCTCAATTTTGCACTGTACTCGACCATGGAAGCTAAGAAAACAAATACTACCAGCTCTCCCCCCTCCCCCCAAAAAAGAAAGAAAAACTGGAGGAAGATGTATTCTCAGAGACTGCTGCCTGCTGTTTCCAGTGGGGGCCTGACAATGGGACATGACCCCAGAGCCGGACACACAGAAGCAGCATCCACATGACTGTGGCTGCCACTGTATTGTGTAACTAACTTCCTGAGCTAAAAACATTTAATTTTTTTGTTGCAATCATCTAGTATGTGTGGAGAATTCTTTGCTGGCCCTAAAGTCGTTTTTACTTACCTGTATAAATAGCAATTTTGCCTCTTAGGAGAATAGCTGATAGTGTGACTACTGCATGAGCGAAATGTGGCAGAGTCTTGAGCAAATATGTATTTTCACTTAGATTAAGAACAAAAGCACTCATTCAAATGTGTTATAAATTGACCATCTTCTTCAAAGTCACTTGATCATTATAATAATAAAATATTTGGTAGTTGGGTAAAAATCACATCCAAGTTCCATTTTTGCTTTTTCCTTCCAGTTCTTGACATGAGAGAGTTGAGTCTGAAGACTTCAGAGACATGCATGCTTATATGCTAGTGTTGCATATAGAATTATGAGACTTCAAGGTTAGTAGGGTTTATGGTAAGATCCTATCTCAAAAAAAGTGCAATGCCATGAATGAATGAATAAACAAATGAATGAATGGATAAGAAAGAAAGGAACAAGAGAGAGAGAGAGAGAGAGAGAGAGAGAGAGAGAAAGCATGAAAGAAAATCCTGATTGGCAAGCCAGTTCCCCAGACTTTCTTGCCTGGTACTCTGTCATTGTTGAGGCCTCTCTACACTTGTGCCACGTTGGTAGTTCAGGAGTGCAGCTCTTCTCAACTTACATTGACTTTCCCAGAAGACATTGCAACATAAGTATGAGTTATCACATATCTCTACAACTAGCTTCTCTCTCTCTCTCTCTCTCTCTCTGTGGGGGGTGGGTGTGGGTGTCTAGGTGTCTAGACACCCCCAATCTCTGCCAAGTGGCCTGTCCATTTAGGTAATCCCCAGTGTGCCAATGTGGCACCAGGTTTCCATCTGAGCCAATAAGATAAGAGTAACAGCAGTTGTGTGTTCTTATAACCTGGTCTGGGTGTGTATTCCTGTTGCTTTTCCTGTACTCTATCCATCAGAAGCATGTTAGTAGGGCCAACTCATACTGGAGTGACAGAACACCTAAGAGAAGAACACCAGCCTCAGGGATCATAGGAAGGCATTTTATAAGTTAGCTTCAAGTTGGCTCAGTTACAAAGTGGAAGGTCAGAGGTCATTTGTTACTTTATAAAGCCGAGACTGGGTCTTCTTGAACCCATGATCATTTATCCTGACACTGTGAGCAATATAAAGAGAGAGATGGAGGGAGGCTGGGAAGACACCTGGGGACAGATGGTGACACAGCCTCCTCTGCTATCCAGCTTCGACGAAAGCCTTGAGAGGTAGGTCCTCAGTACCACCATTTTTAAATAAGGAAACTGAGGCTTGTTGAAGAAGCTTTAGGACAGGCAGTTTACGATGGCTTTGTAGTTCTTTTCATTTTGTTTTTCTTTCTATGAGCAGATATTAGACTTAGCACTATAATAGATTATCAAAAGAATGTATTTCCTTGTTAAAATAATGCATGTCTATTTTTAGAAAATGAGGAAGTCACCCAGAATTGGAAGTGGAGAAGGACATAGCATATTTAAGCCATTTAGTCTGGCAATGCTCTTGATGTCTGAGTAGGATATGGTCAGCAGAACCAAGGTGAAGCCTATTTCCATAGCGACCAAATACAAACAGCTTGTAAGTCCCAAGGGATCAGTGAGGTCTTGCTGATTGAGGAATCCAGTTGACAAGTTTCTGGGTAATAGGAACAATAGTGTAGGTAAAGATGACATCAAGATGACATTCAATGGTTCAAGGCTGATGGCTCCTTCCTTATAATCCTGCTGTTTTATAGCTGCTTATGCAAAGTTGTCTATTCAATGCTTTTAGCTCTAAGCTAACAAATACACCATTGTAAGCAGATTTACAGACAGAAATGTCAAGGTGGACAATGTAGAGATGGTTGGCAGGCACATTTGGGTTGCTGGGTGAGAGTGTTAAAAGTCTAGCTACCTGTAGTACAGGGGTCTCAGTTACTTGTGTGTGACCGTAGCTAACACGTGTTAATAAAAACCACAGGTGCAGAGCAGTCAACTAGGGCCAGACACTGTAAAGGATGCAACACACACATTTCCTCTTCAAATCCTTAGAACAGGTACAGCAGGGAAGCGCAGCAACCATCTGTATCTTATGCCAATGGAGATACTGACAACATTGTTCTCCTGGGGCTATCATTACTGCAGCTCAGACTAGGTGTTGTGTCACCACAAAGTCCAAGAAATTGGGTCACTGAGCACAGCAGGAATGTATTATGCCATAATTCTATAAGCTAGGTGTCTCAAGACAGGTAAGGGCAGGGCCAGGAGACACTCGCCTTGCCTCTTCCCACTTTCCAGGACTGAACAGTAAGTTTTGGAATTCTTGGCCTACATTGTGTCTCTGTGATCTCTGCCTCTGGAGCAATATGATATTCTTCTCTATGTGTCTTGGTGGCTCTCTTCTCCTTTTGTCTCTCTATACAAAAATCCCTCTTCTTACATATGACCACCCTTGTATAATGGATGAAGGCCAACCGTAATGATATCATCTGAAACTGATGACATCTGCACAGGCATTATTTCCAAGTAAAATTACATACACAGGTATTAAGGGCAAGGACTTGAGCTTATCTTTTTGATAGACATAGTGTAGTTGCAACAGTTGCCTACATAGTGAGTTCAAATACCCATACCCACATGAACCTGGCTTTCGGGCCCCACTGTGCTCTAACCAGCACTCTGTGCTCTAACCAGCGTTAGTCTAACTAACACTGCCTTAACTGGCCTGGGTCAGCACTCACCAGGGCATGATTTCTGCCCTCAACACATCTTTTTCTTGCTACTTAAAAGCTTCCAAAAGACTGATTCTCTTCTAATTTATTTAGGAATAATGTTGTAGATGAGAACATTAAACAGAGTCTCTTGTCCAGATTAGGCTAAGCTGTGTGCTTGGCAGAGATCCTTCAGTAAGATAAAGAGCCACTTAATTTTTCCTAGACTAATCTACACGTTTTAATTCTTAATTAATTAGGTCTGATTGCCAAGATTGGTGGGGAGTTACTTCATGCTGCTCTACTGTGGACTGTCATTGTGCGAGTCCTCTCATTTTTCCCTTGTAGAAATGTGACTATAAAAAAACATTTCCTGCTCCTGAAGACTGCCAGGCAGAGGGGTGGGGAAGTCTGGAAGCAGAAGACAAGGACAAGGAGAGAGCTAGGCTTCTCTTTTCTGGCATGAATGAGGTTAGGGATGAGAAAATCGGGTGGCAGGAGAATGGGAGGAAACAGGTGAAGGACATCACTCAAAGTCTGGGGCACTTCAGTGAACAGAGGCAAAAGTTTTAGTTCAACTATTCGGACTGTGCCATGACATGCATTTGATTTTCAATCCAAGTAATACACATATAGCCTGTGAAAAGCAATTGTTACAGGAAGATTTAATTTGTGTTGATGCTTGAGGTGGGTATATATAGACGAGAGAGAGAGAGAGAGAGAGAGAGAGAGAGAGAGAGAGAGAGAGGGAGGTGCAGGGAAATAGAGACAGGGAGGAGGGATGAATGTGTATGTGTCCATGTCATAGTCAGTTCAGGGTGCTGAAATGCAGTGTCATAGAGAATGCAGCTTAAATGGCTAGAAGAAAACCTATCATATAGTTTTGAAAGGCTGAGAAATCTGAGATTTCCAAATCTGGCAGATTTGCTGTCTGGTGAGCGCTGACTTCCTATTTCACAGTCTTCATTATATCTTCACGTTGGAGGAGGAGGAAGAAACTCAGTAGGCCTCTTATAAAGACACTAAACTCATTCATGTGGCTGCTCTCCCATGACATCATCTAAATCATTATTGCTCCCCAAAGACCCCTGCCTCCTAATAGCAGATGACCACTAGCTAGAATTTAGGGATGAGACGGGATGGGATGGGAAAGAGTCAGTGGGGATAGGCTCAGATGAGCCAGTTCCGGTGTGCCAGCAGAAGCTGAAAGCAGTGGACCTCTCTGCTGTTTGTTTCCCAGAGCCCCGCCACAGGCTGGATGGTGGCTACTCATCCTTAGGAGGGACATTTGGTTGACAGTGTATGACAATCCAAATGCTACCCTGTCTTGAAAGCGCCCTACAGATCATCCAGAAGTAATGTCTGTCTGGGCGTCCCATGTCAATTTGACATGCGTTTCACACCTGCTAGGCTGGTAGAGGACCCAATAAATCAGGCCATTCCTGCTCAGCTGCTGAGCAGAGTGATAAGAGTACCTGCAGTGACCACGAAGCGTCACCCAGGCCCGAAGGGAAGAGCACTTTGTTCTGGAGTTTTGCCGCTATCCTGGCTTTGTTTGCTCTTGTGCTGCATAGGTGGAGGGTTCTTCCTGTAGCAGAGAGGCTGAGAATTTAAACTTTGGAATGAAAAGAGCAGGTCTTCTGCCACATCTCAGCTTCATGGCATTGCGATATCAATCTTGTTAGTCTTCAAGCTCTCTCATAAAACAGAAATTAGCAATAGTTTCTTGTCAGAGGAGCAATAGGGAACTGTGGGATGACATATATGTTTGAATCTAGCAAGTAGAGGCTGTTTTTAAATCTTGGTTATAATTATTCCAGTCAAACAGACATAAGTACAGTCTGCAGCATCGTCCCATGCATGTAAGCATTACATAACACACATCTGTCCTTACAGCCAGGACTGGGAATTCTGAGCTTCATAAGTCTGGTTTGGCTGATGGAGAAGGCCAATGGGGAGATTTGAGAAATGATACTCAAAAGATCAAAGGCCTCAAACCTGTCCTCATTTCCCTCCTAATGACACCATCCTTACTCCATCCACCCCAGTCAGAAGTCCTTCTGATCTCTGTGGCTCCACCCACGCCTGTCACTGATGAGAACAGCATGGGATCAGCTGCTCAGAGGGGAACTCTGGGACTGCACCTCACTCTGCACTGTCACGGAGCTGGCCCTGTTTATTAACACTGATGTGGGACTTAAATATAATATAATGAGGCATCAGGTTGGGGAAAAGTGAAAGACAATAGAGGCCAAATTCAAAAGAAAGCTGCGTGTCCGGGGTTGATGCTGGGGCTTGGGGCCAGTGTCTGGCAACCTGACAGTCAGTGCCTAAAAAGAAAACAAAGAAAAGAAAACAAATTTAAAAAACACGGCCTCAGCCGTTTTACCACACGATAATTGCACACAAGAAAACTTACTCCTGGCACCTGGCCGGGAAGGTAATTACCCTGCCTCTCTTCTCCGGGAGCATAATAGCAGCATTGTTTGACTGGTGAGAGGTGCAGGAGCAGCTACAATCAGAAGAGGAGCAAAAGCTAGGGGAGAGCCTGAGAAGGGAGGGTGTGGCCTTTGATGTGTTTCCAGGCCCTGGTCGGGGACCTGGCTGTGAGAAATAAGCATGAGGGAGATCTTTGTCTCCTCACCTGTGGAGAAAGACAGCTGAACGGTTGCCAACCCTCGCCTTTATCTGCACAGAACCTATTAAATCAACAGTTCGGCTGTCATCAGCCGGGTTCCGAATCAAAGCACACACTTGGGTTTGACTTTATCGACTCGCCTCGCCTCACTGCAAGTGCAGGATCAGATCTCAGCAGCCTGAGATAATCCCGCGAGATCCAGGGGCGTGTGGTGGCTTCTCAGTGAGTTTTATCAGACATTCTCCAAACATGGTCTTCTGGTGCAAGTGAAACCACGTTGAGTGATCTTTGATGTGGGGATGTCAACAAACTTGTGCTCGGAGGGCTGGGTTGCGACAAGCCATGGCATTCATCACAGTCTCTTGCGGTGGGGGGAGTATCCTTCCAGGGACAAGGGGGTGTTGAAGGTGTCCTAAGAGTGAACCTGAATGTTAAGAGCCCGCCTGGTCTCAAACAGTCATGTGCCTATAGCTCTAACTCTGATACAAGTGGCACACAGCACAGAATTGGTACAGTGATATGAGAAAGAACTAAGAAAGAGGTTGCTTTGTTTTCCTTGTGTAGGATAGGGGATGGTCAGCCTATCCATTGTAATACAGGAGAAGCCATCGTAGAAGGACCCCAGAGAAGAGGATGGAGTTTGGAATCTGTCGGAGAAGTGAATGCCATTAAAGACAGGAATGTACCACTTCACTGTCTCTAATTCAAGTGGTAATTCAGATTTCCTGTTTGTATTTTAATAGCAAAGTTCTACATTTTATAAGTCTAAAATCCAGGAGAATTCAACAAGTAAGAAGAAAAAGAAAACTTCTTGCCGTTTATCTATGTGAGCATTGGTGATGAGTCACAATAATCAACACTTAAATGAATTTGAGAATTGGAGGTAATTTTCTTCGAAGGCTTTGCCGTTTCCACCAAGCACTGCATTAGGTACTGACTGTTGAGTAGAATGCCAGGTATGTATGAGAAAATACTTTAAGGAGTTGGTAGATACCTAAGAGCTCTAGGTGCTTAAGCTTGACCCTTTCCACAGTGAGGTCCCAAAGGTGGCATTTTCCAATGGCAAGGTCATGAGTTTCCTTCATTTCCAGTTTGTTTCTGAGTGCCTGTTTCATCCATAGGCCAGATGTCCCACAATTTTCTCAATTCCTTTTCTCTCTGAATAGAATCCACTTCTCAGACAGGCTCATGTGCATGCTGATCAAGTGCAAATGGAGAGTAAACCTGCCCAGGCCACCAAGCTCTTACATCTTTTGTCTTATTTGTTTGATGCTCAGGTACAATTAAGTTCAATGGACACCAGTGCCTGATTTAAAGAGACCTGTAATCAGGCCATTATAGAGTACTTCACAATTGATTCTGAAATTTGAATGCAGCCTTTCATCTTCATCTACTTTGTATACACCCCCCCCCCTCTGATTCCCTTCTCTTTGACCTTCTTGCCCCAGCACGTGGCAGAGTTTAAAGCTCAGAGGCCTGCCATTTTGGTGATAGACTAGTTGCACAAAGGAACACAGTGGGTGCTGGTCAAGCAGACATGATGACACAAAACACGTGCAGCTTGAATGGATTCATTTAAAAGTTCATTTATAACTAAACCTTTATTTTTATTTTTATTTCTTTTGAGTCAGGGTCCCACATAGCCCAGGCTGGCCTTGAATTTGCCACAGAACTCCTGCTCTTCTGCTTCCATTTTCCAGATGCTAAGAATCTGGGTGTACAATTGGCAAAATGTTAGATTTGTAAAAACAAAACTCCAAACAAACAACAATAATAAAATGAAATAATTTAAAAAATTTAAATGCAGGTATAGTCCAGGTGGTCTTATGCCATCCATAGGCACTGTTATAACTAAGAAGCCAATATTGGCCATATTGGCTCATTATCAACTAACTCCAATGTGTGTGTGTGTGTGTGTGTGTGTATGCATGTGTGTATGTGTGGTATGCCTAAACATGTTTGTATACACCCGTGGAGTCCAGAGGTCTATGTTGGATGTCTTTTTCCAACCCTGACCTCAAAAGCAACAATAATAAAAACAGCATGGTACTGGCAGAAACATGGTACAGAAACAGACTGGTGGATCTATGGAATCAAACTGAAGACCCAGACACCTGATTTTTGACAAAGAATCCAAAACCACACAATGGAAAAAAGACAGCATCTTCAACAAATTGTACTGGTCTAACTGCATGTCTACATGTAGAAAAATGCAAATAGATCCATATTTATCAACCTGGATGTCTTTCTCAATTGCTCTCCACTTTGTTTTTTAAGGCAGGAACTCTCACCAAAGCAGGATCCCAATGATTCAATTAGCATTCAATTAGTTGGCCATTGAGCTCCAGGGACCTTCCTGTGTCCCCATACCAATGTTGAGTTTATAGGTACACACAGCCAGATTTCACATGGGCATTAGGATCTGAAGTCAGATCCTCATACTTGCATGAACAGGGACCTTATCTGCAGACATCTCCTCAGCTGTGGTTTTGGTTTGTTTTGGTTAAACTCTCTTGCTGCTGCATGATTCAATTTTACACGGCACAATTTTACACAAAGCGACGTCTCCCCTCACTTACAGTGCTCCACGAAGTCTTCTTGTTCATTCCTTGTGTTTTAGTTACTTGGATGTGACACAACCCCTAACAAAGTTGCATCAGCAGCTGGTCACATGACGACCACAGTCAAGAAGCAGAAAGGGACGAACACTGGTCCTCAGCTTACGTTCTCCTCTTCAGTCAGTTCAGAAGCTCAGCTCACGGAATAGTACCAACTGCATTCAGAATAGGTGTCATCCCCTCCGTTAAGATGCTCTAATGCTCTAGAGATACACTTAAAGACACACCCAAAGATGTGCCTCACTGATGCTCTTGGACATTCTTAATCCAATCTAGCTATCAGGCAGGAACCATCATGCCTTGTTTTTCTTTCTTTCTTCTTCTTCTTTTTTTTTTTTCCTGTTCTGGTTTTCTTTTATCTTTTTTTTAAATTTTATTTTTCTTTGTAATTTATTCACTTTACATCCCGATTATAACCCCCTCTCTGTCTCCTCCCAGTTCCATCCTCTCCCTCTTCCCCCCTGCTCCCTCTCCTATTTCTCAGAAAGGGGGATTCCTTCTCCCCTACCATCTGACTCCAGCCTATCAAGTTTTATTAGGACTGCCTGAAACTTCTTCCTCTGTGGCCTGGCAATGCCCCCACATCAGGGGAAAGTGATCAAAGAACAGACAACAGAGTCTGTGTAGGAGACAGCCTCTGTTCCCCTTACTAGGGGACCCACATGGAGACTGGGCTGCCATGGACTATAACTGAGCAGGGCTCTAGGTCTCTTCATGCATGGTTCTTAGTTGTGCATCAGTCTCCGCAGGCCTTCATGGGTGCAGATTTGTTGGCTCTGTTGGTCTCCTGTGGAGTTCCTGTATGCACTTGCTCAACTATGTTCATAGCAGCTTTATTTATAATAGCCAGAATCTGGAAACAACGTAGATGTTCCTCAGCTGAAGAATGGATACAGAAATTGTGGTAAATTTGCACAATGGAATACTACTCAGCAATTAAAAACAAGGAAATCATGAAATTTGCAGGTAAAAGTATGGAACTAGAAAAGATCATCCTGAGAGAGGTAACCCAGAACCAGAAAGACACACATGGGATGGCATGTACACACTTATAAATGGATATTAGCCATATAGTACAGGATAGCCTTAGTACCTTCCACAGACCTAAGGAAGCTAAATAACAAGGAGGACCCTAGGTAGGATGCTTAATTCCCATTCAGAGGGGAAAACAGGACATACACCAGAAATGGTTAAAGAGAGTGAACAGAATGGGAGACTATCATAAATGTCCCCTGAAAGACTCCACCCATCAAAGGATCAAAGATAATGCTGAGACTCACAGCCAAAGCTTGGGCAGAGCACAGAGAATCATAGAAAAGAGTAGGGGAATAGAAGGATCATGCCTTGTTTTTCATAAATTTGATAGTCTCCAGGGGTCCTAGCCTACTATCCTGCAGAACAGCCCTTCCTCTATAACTGTCTGTTATTTTCTTCCTGGATTGGAGCTATTTAATACATGATTGGTCAGAGGCACAGGGCATCTGCATGGCATCAAAATGATTTAATTTTCATCATTACCTGCTTGTACAGTGTGGAGTCATGGGTATTCCCTATTCCTTGAGCTACAATCCAATATCATGCTGTTTGTCTTGGCTCAGAAGCCGAATCAGATGCAGCCAAGGGTAGCCCTTAGGGCGGGGCTCTTGTTCCTCTGACACTGTCCAACCCACCTATTTCTCTACTAAACACATTCTCACTTTTGGGCACTATCAGATGTTCCTGGCTATTTTATGTTTTCTCTCTGTCAGCCCTCAATCCAGTAATTATTCCTGAGTATGCTCACAGATCCTTTTAAATGTGAGAGTAGAAAATAAGCATACCTTTTTATAAACATGGTTTCATTGTGTGATAAACACATTACTTTAAAGCTTTCTCTTGGTTAAAGGACTTGGAAAATTTCTAAGAGTTAATTTTCTCTTGTGGAGATACTATGAAATTAAATGATACTAACCATCATGACTCAAAATATGTACTATTTTTAATTTCTAAAGTGATTTTTATACATCTATAGACTATAAAATAATACTTGTTAAATTTCTGTTTGGCTACATTTTAGCTTCTCTAATCATTTTTTTCTGAAACAAATTTGCTTCAAATGATTCTTGCATTGGTCAGAGTGGGCCAGGTTGTGCCACAGTAACTGAAATCCCTGGTCCTCGCTGGCTTCTTAGGGCAATGACTTATTCTCATTCAGAAACCATCTCTGCTTTTACTGAGCAAAAGTCTCTGTGCAACACCATCCCCTCTGTGGGCTTGAGGCCACACAAGCTTTGTCGTCTTGACAGAAGGAAGAAAAGACCAGAAATGAAACATACTGTTTGTCTTACATTGCTGGCTACAGCAGGTCAGACTCACACAGTTGCCAGAATTCAGATAATGAGGTCATGTCATGAATACAAAGAACCAGAAGTGTGGACAGACAGCTCAGTAGCAGAGGGCATGCCTCGCTGCTCTCACACACTTCACCAATTTTCCTCAGGTTTGTCAGCATGCTGGTGGCTCTTTGGTGTGCATAAGACTCAGGAAAGCTCCCCATGCTACTAGATGCGAAAGATTCCATCTTTTCCTCCGCTTGTCAGAGAACCTTCAACTTCAAGGTCAGTAAGAACTTTGAAGTTGTTCCATCATCAAGTTGATGGGTTCTGAGAATACGACTCAGGAAAAGCTATTCCCTTGTCATCAGCTTGCCCTGGGTGTAGCCCCTGGCCACATCCTAGTGCTACACAGTAAACCTGTGACTGGGCTGACAAGACTCTCACCAGTAAGTAGTATTATTGTTGGGAAGCACACTTGACGGAAGGCGACACTAAAGACCCATCCTGTGTGATTACGTGTGACCTCTGCAGGGAAGACAAGCACTAGCATCTGATTCCAGACTTTTTTTCTGTCAGTTCTTACTCTCCTAACACTGTTAGCCTCCTTTTGTTTTGTTTTTAACCTTAAAATCTCTTATGTTACTATCTACTTTTTCATTATCTTTCATGGTTCCCACACTATATTATAAAAAGATTTAGCATTTACACATTTTCTAAAGAGACTGTGTCCCTGTCAATGTCTGCCTTTACAATGACCTTGTGGTGGGCAATTCTGTGCACAGATGTTACCACATTCTGTAATTTATTTCACATCATAAACCCTGGAAGAACAACTGAGTCCAGGATTAGTGCTTCTCTGTTCTTACCACGAACTTTATCAGAGAGATTGATCCTAACGTCCGCTCTGAGCCAGTGTGCACCTGAACTCTTTTTGACAGTAGTCATTACAGGCAACATTATTTTTAGTTAGCCCTTGAACAACAAATTAATAACACCTATTATGAGAAATAAAGATGTAGACATGAGAATAGATTTAGAATTAACACGATATCATCTCACATTTTAATTGGAGAACAGTACGACATCCATTTGGCTGACAAATAGCTGTGATTAAAGGTTAGACAGAATTTTGATTATAATAGGTACAACATCAAGGCAGCAGCCTTTGCTTGGAGAGCCTGTGATCTTATCACTTATTTACCGAGTAACTCTTTTAATCACCTGCTTTTCACACGCACAAAGTCTTATGTTTGTGATTTTATTTACTTTTAGAAGACAGGATGCTTTTATGTCATGAAATTCTATGAAACATACAAGGAATAAAGTTAATATAAATATATATAATATATAAATATATATTTATATAATATATATAAAAATATAAATATTATATATATATATATAAAATAAATGTAAGCAGGAGGTTTTGAATTTTGGGGAAAGTAATTAACTTCAAAGTAGCATGTGTTGTGGCCTGAGAGGGTGGCACAGCGGTTAGAAGCACACACGGCTCTGGCCAGGGCCTGAGTTCAGTTACCAGCACCTTGTTGGATGGATTACAAGTGCCTGTGACTGCAAGTCCACGGGGACAACACCCTCTCTGGCCTGATGGGTACCTACACTCATATCAACACACACACATACACAATTTAAAATAAAATAAGTCCTTAAATATAAAATATATAAAATTATATAACTCATATAAAATCACTCATATGAATACACATCTTAAAAATGCACCAGAGTTGGGACTGGGAAGACAGTTCAGTGGTTGACAGGAGTCCCTGCTTTTCCAGAGGACCCGGGCCCGGTTCCCAGCACCTGCTTGGGTTTGCCACTACTGGTAAATACAGTTTCAGGAAACCCAGTGCCACCTTCTGACACAGACAGACTCACAGAAGTACTTGTTACACATACATGCACTCCAAGCACACACACAAAAATAAATCAATACAAATAAACAAAAAAGATAAAAATAAGAGTTAATTTTGAAAGGGTAAATTTGACATTTTCTATAGACGGAGAGAATTCCAGCCTTCATTTACCACTTTGAAAATTATCTCTGGAGTCAGTCACCACGTTTTGCTCTTTGCTTATGAGATGGAAACAGTTTTGTGACTCACAAGTCAAGCTGAAAACCAGAGAAGGGAGTGAGTGTCGCCCCTGGTGCTGGCCGGTTCTATAGATTTCTGTGGTTTTGCTCCAGTGACCTGTAACTTGTGTGTGAATCACCTACATAGACACATATGCACCCAAACAAGTGTTATAACAAGACTAGACAACACTATTAACCACAAAATCCACAGTCGCTAAAACCAAGACAGTTCTAATTATTCCACTGCAGAAATATAGAATCATTTAACCACAATATACAGTGCACGCACTCACCGTGTTCATTTTCTATTTAAGTTCAGAATAGCCTATTTGACTGAAAGATGATATTTCTTACATGCCCATCCTATTTCACCCAAAGATTGCTGGCAAACTTTGATCTGAGGCCTGAAAACTAGCTTCATGTTATGTTCTGATCTGTGTCAGCGAGCCTGGCTGCTTCCTAGCTCTATCCTTTCACGATGGAAGATGGTTCAGACTTCTTTCAGGAACCTCAAGACTTGCCAATAGCTTTATTAAAATGGTGAGAGTATATCTAGGTACAGTGACTGCAGTAAATAAGGTTGTTCTCTTACAAACATTTAATCTTGCTAAAGAGAAATAGTTTACAGGAGAAACCGTCAATGAGATCAACGGGGCATGTGCCTTACTTGCTAAGGAGCCCGCCACAGTATTCGGTGTCTGTAAAGCAAGGCATAAAGGGTGTGTGGAGAGGTCGCTGCGGGTCGTGGTCGTACCGAGTGAAAACACTAGGAGCCCGATATTACGCCGGCACGCCGTAGAGCTGTAGTACAGGCGCTAACTAACTGCATGATGTCACTCTGCCTGTCGTGGTGGAGAGCAAACCCTGTATACAGTGGCTTTAGACACTGATGCTCTGTCACCTTGCAGTTGCCCTGGGTCGGGAGTTTAGACGCAGTTTGAATTCCTGGCCCCATGTCTCACAAGGCTCTAATGAGGGTGTTGGCTGGGGTTGTGGTCTCGTCCGAGGCTCTACTGGAGATGGATCCACTTCTGAGTTCACATATTTGTCATCAGAATTCAAGACCTTGTGGCTTCAAAGCTAAGGGATTTGTTTCCTTGAGGGTCTTATTATATGCAAGGAGTAGTTGGAAGCCTTGTAGGGGAGATTCTACCCTTAACTGAGGGATGGTTAGTTATTCCTCGATGTTTGAAATTCCCCAGTGTGGTCACTTACCTCTTTAAGGCCAGAGAACAGGGAATAAGGAAGGCAGGGAGGCAGGAGGGAAGGGCGAAAGGAGGGAGAGAAAGAGAAAAAAGAGAAAGAGAAAAAAAGAGAGAAAGAGGGACCAAGGGGATGACGCAGTCACATATAATCACTGGTCTTACGTGTCCAGCAATCTTTGCTACCTCCCTTCAGTTGGCAGCAAGTCACAGGTGCAGCCCACACAGGCGAGAAGGCACTGCCAATTGCTGTGAGTTTTTGTGGGAGGGTCGAGGGAGCCACTTCAAGTCAGTTCATCAGAGACTGATTTACAGGCGTGAAGGGCAGGTGTTAGCCTACAGACTATACAGCCTTCCTGAAGGACGTCAGAATGCATGAACTACTAATACAATGCATTATTGCTACTGCAAAAACTGGCTAACTGTCCTTTTATTGAATATATATCTATATAACGTTCTACACAATACAAATAACACATTATATATACATATATATTCAACCTTTTCCAAATGGCACTGGACCCAGAGGAGCTAAACACTAGGGATGTCCTACTGCAGCAGCCTTTTGATGGGTATTGAATAGTCTAACCTGATGGGAACAATGAGGCTTTATGGTATCAACAGTATAGGAAAACAGTTAGCTGGAAATACTTAACAGTAAACTACTTGCGGAGTATCAGCTTTACAGCAGGTGTTGAACCAACTGCAAATGTGCTAGCCACATCTGTGTTAGAATTCCAGCCCGGGGGTCAGTCCTACAAGGTCTCACCTAGGTCTGCTATACTCTGGCTTGCAGCTCTAATTCTCAGCATGCTTGATTGGCCGGAGGGGGGGCGTCCTAAGCTCTGTGGCCCTGAGTGGAGTCTTGCTGCTGTAGCGTAGGGCCAATCAGGAAGGGTGGGAGGATTTCCCAAGGTCTCTGTCCCTGGAGTTGGAAGGAATGCTGCAGACAACATGGCTCTTAACTAAGAGAGCTGAAGCCTTTACCATAAGAGGCAGGGAAGTAAAACCAAGCATAAAATGAGGAATTAGAAGCCAGTACGTGCGGAATCTTGCACTTCTTGTTTTAATAAACAGTAACTGAAACATACATCTAGGGGATGGCTAAGAACTCTTGCTGCCTGTGCTCAGGACTGGTCTTTGGTTTTCACCAGCCATTTCAGAAAGCTCGCAGCCTGCTGTCGTCCCGCAGTCCTAGATCCAACACCCACCTCTGACCTCCACAAACATCCACACACATGTGTACACACATGAACACATAGGCATGCATGCATGCACACACATAAGCACATGCACACCACACACAAACATTCACAGGCCCACACACACATGCACACACATGCACACACACACATGCACACACACACATGCCCACACACACAGGCCCCCACACACATGCACACACACACATGCACACACACATGCACACACACACAGGCACACACACACATGCACACACACATGCTCTTTAAAAACAGAAGGAAATGTGTGAATAGGTACCCACCTTTACAGGGGTTAGTTCTACTAGGAAAGACCCAAAAATCAAAATTAAAATAAAGCTACAGAAATGGTCTTATGAACTAAGCCATGGGCCTTCCCATAGCACAGCAACTCCATAAATGTCCAACGCAGACGCTGTAGGTCACTTCCCCTTGTGTTATCATGAAATGTCCGACAAAAGCAGCTGAAGGGAGAAGTTTGTGCAGGCTCATAGTGTGGAGAAGGCCTTTCGTTAGGGTAGGAATAGCACGACAATAGTGTCACGTGGCCATTGGCCACATCCCTGTGGCAGCCAGGAAGCAGAGAGCTCAGATTTGCTTCCAAGGCCTCCATCTCCAGGGACCCAAATCCTTCAACCAAGCCTCTCAAACTCCATAAACTCCCTAGACAGTGCCACCTGCTGGAACAAAGTGTTCACACACATGAGCCTGTGGGGAACATTATACAAGCAAACCACATCCATTGAAAGACATGCTAGGAGAATGTTAAAAATTGGAACAGCTCAAACATCTCAAACATCTATCAATGAAAGAATGAATAAATAAGTTGAATTATAGGCATGCAATTGAATATTCCCTGGTCTTTAACAAGTATCATTATCTCACGTTCAGTGATGTCATGAATCTGGTAAAAGAAACATCACACACAGAGTATATGCTGTATGGTTGATTATATTATTCAAAAACAGTTAAAGCAAGCGAACGGTGACAGAATCTAAAGAGTGGTCTTCTGTCTTTAAATGTAGGAGGATGCTTAGATTGCTCTAAGCTAAGGATACTGAAAGGAGGAAGCCCCAAGGGGGGGTCACAGCCAGTCATAAAACACTGCTTCATGTTAAGGAGCAAGACTCGGCCTGATAGGAGGCCAGGAAAGTGAGCAGGGTGGGAGTCATCCAGGATCTCAGAGGTGCTGATTTCCCTGGGGAGACATTGGAGAGGTTTTAAACAGGAGCGTGGAATGACTCCCTCACCCTGGGCACAGGGCAGACCACAGACAGAAGCCCGGGAGTGTAGACACTGATGAGCTCTGGGGGGCAAGGACCCTTGGCAGGGTGGGGGAAGTATCAGACTTGGAATACAGACCTGAGAGGGCAATAGCAGGCCTTGCTATGAGCAGAGCTTGGGACATGGTTCTGTGGGGAAGCCTGCTTGACCAAACCAGTGGCACATTCTTCTGCAAGGCAGAAGGTGGAGAGAAGATGGGGGCTGGTACTGGACATCTGAAATTTGAGAAATGCACGCTCCACCTGGCAGAGAGACTGCAGGGGGTTGTAGCTCCACTGGGAACAAGTAACCCTTGCAGTGTTTGCTCACCCTTGGGAGAGGCACCCTCACCCATGGGCATGTGGAAGGGGGGAGAAGGAGGAGGGAGACACAAGCTCAAGAGGGTGGGTCCACTGTGAAGGTGTGTCCCTAGTCACCTAACCAAGAAGTGAGACACACCTCCCAGTTCCTCTTGCTCTGAGAGCATGAGATCTCCTTATTTCTCTGGGAGTAGCTCTACCCATCCATCCCTCTAAAGGAAAGGGGGTTTCTCCTCCTAAGGACAAAAGAGACCAACTTGAAGATCGACTGCCTTGTGGGTGTATGCTCAGCTCGGAGATACTCCTGCTGTGTGGAGGGCCAGCAGTGTTCAAGTCAGTCAACGGGACCTGGGTCAGAAGGAAAGGCAGGCCTTGGGCTGAAGTGGAAGTGGAGGCAAGGCGTTGAGCTTGTGGAGAGGAGCAGGTTGAGCGCACAGCAAATGGCAGCAGGGCCTCTGGCCACACCCTCTGCCAGCACTGGTGTGTGCCTCCTGGTGAGGAACCTCTCCATTCATTCTTGGGGACAAAGAGGTGACTCACTGCAAAACCTGCCCAGCACCTTATGCAGACCATGTAAATCTAAGTGGAGAAAAATCCACCTTCTTCTTGTGTCCATCCAGTCATATTTATCTAATGCTCTTCTGGTGTCATTCATTTCTGACCTAAAGATCTCCTAGAGTGTTGTTTCTATGGAGATACCAGATTGGATGACAACACTGCCAAAAGGTTAGAATCAGAGAATGTTCCAAAAGGAAACCCCCTAAAACATGTTCCTCTTCAGAAGCCCAACACTGGTGGCATGAACTTATATTCTTCTAGGTGATTTTTGGAGTGGTTGTTTCTATTTTACAAAGTGTTTAACCTACTTTGATGAAACTTTAGACCTCTGGACAGATTTGTGGATCAACTTTCTTGCCTGCAACACCCACTTTGCATAAGCCCTTTTCTGAGTATTTTGAATTCTAAGAAGACGAAAACAAAAAAAGCAGATGCGTCAAAACTTCCTCTTTTTCCAGAGCACATCATCACTCCCGTGTCACAATGATTTCTCTTCCTCTTTCCCCAAGTACATGATCAGCACCCTTCCTTTCCAGCTCAAAGTCCTGGGAATCAGCTTCGAGGGGCGGCCATAGTAAAAGCCTATGACTGTCAGGGCACAGTCACAGAATTCTGCCAAGATTCTGCCATCCTGGAATAAGCCAGGCCACACCAGCTGGACCCGTACTGATACCTTCTGGGTTTTGTGGTAGCTGAAAATCCTTCGCACCCTCCTCATGTGGCTGCATTGTCCAGTCTCTGAGCTATACGGGTGTTCTCCCTGTGTATCTGTGTACATATTCCTCTTATAAAGACACATTAAGACCAGGGCTCGTGTGTGTGTGTGTGTGTGTGTGTGTGTGTGTGTGTGTCTCTGTGTGTGTGTGTTCATGTACCTGTGCATGCATGTGTGTGTGTTCATGTGTGTGCACATGTGTGTGCATGCCTATGGAGTCCAGAGGCTGATGTCTGGGACTCTTCTCTCTTGCTCTCCATCTTACATTTCCAGGCAGGGTCTACTGCTGAGCAAATAATTGAGCAATTTGGTGAGAATTTCTGCGCATAGAGATGAGGAATCCTCCCATCTCTGCAGACACATGTCACCATGCTCCCCTTTCTTGGGAAATGTTGAGGTTCTGAACTCAGGTCCCTAGGAGGCTCCTTACTGACTGAGCCATTTCCCCACCTTCCCCACCCCTCAGAGTCCGCTTGTGCATATCTCTGTATTTGGAAACCCTCTTTCCAAATACAGCAACCTCTTAACAGACTGGGCCGGGAGACTTCAACCTAACTGTTTCAGAGAGACAATCCAACATCTGACATGTGTTTACTTTAAGACTGCACTCAAATTTCAAAGGAAGCAGCCCCTAAGTTTACTTTTAAATGCTCAAGAGCAGTGCAATTTTAAAACTTATTTTATTTCATTTTGTGTGTAGGAGTTTTTGTCTGCATGTGTGTATGTGAGCCATGAGTGTGCGTGCCCACAGAGGCCAGAAGAGGATCATGGCTCGCCGAGAATGGTTGTTGATGGTCCTGAATTGCCATGTGGGTGCTGGTTTGCAAACCTGGGTCCTCTGCTTGACCAACCAAATGCTCTTAGCTGCTGAACCAACTCTCCACCCATCTTAAATTTCCTTAATAGGCTTTATCACTTACATTACTCAAGGATACTTTTGTTATCATTTAGAAATAAAATACACATCGGGACTGTAGGGAAAGCTCAGCAGTTACAGGTATGATTGTGCACACACAGAGAACAGGAATTTTTATGCAACACATACACAGGCACACGCGCACACTTCTCTGCTCTTTCACACACCTCACTTCAAGAACTCAATTGAACACATCTTGAGGTGTCATGCATGAGCCCAAGAAAATGTTTGTTTCAGCTTTCCCCCTTCCCAGCTAAAAGTAAACAAATGAAGAGAGGGCGAGAGAGGGAGGGAACTGACAGGTGGAGAAAGGAAGAAGCTAATGTGCCACGCTAACAGACCTGGCCTCCTTCCTCTTCTTGCTGTCCTCTGCCCAGCTCCCATGGAGGGACTCTGAAGACCAGAAGGGTTTGGGGTGCAGTAGCCGCCAGTGCAGACAGGAGAGGGGGCTGGGGTTGGGCTGCCCCACTTACTCCTGCTGTGTCTTGCTTCATGTCAGTCAGCCTCCCTCATATTGTGGACGTGATCCGGAAAGGAAGAGATGTCTGGGAAGTCCTTACCCAGAGCCTGGTGTCTAGTAGGTGCTCAATAAACACCAGCTGGTCTGCAGGCAGCAGATAGGGAATGTGCTGCATACTAGTGGCTGTAGTTTTTAGTGCTGTCTGTCCAACTGTGTTTTTAATGTATAAATGATTCGAAATAGATGATAAGTAGAACAAATAATATTTTTAATTAGCCGCTCTGATTTTGTTTTGCTTTATATGACTATGAAGACTGAAGACTGAAACATACCACCCCGGCCTCCTGAGTTGGTGCTCACATGACGCATCTGCCTTTGACACAGATCTTGTTAGCAAGAGACAGGCTTATGCTCACGAAGATCACAGGCCTGGAAGTAGGTGGATTTGCATGTGGCTTTAGAAACCACAGAACACTCCTGAGCCTTGGTTTCCTCATCTTAAAGCGGGGATTTGTTAAGAGCCAAGAGAATGAGAACGGGGCCTTAAATGTTATGACTCAGGCATTTGAAAAGTCGAACGTTGTGTATTTTCCATAACTGACCTACATCTGCTTGAGCTCTTCCCTTTTCCAGCACAAAATGGGAAACAAAACCAAGCCAGCCCGGGTGAGCAGCTTGGTCCTGGCTTGAAGCTTGCAGATGAGCTCAGTTCACTCATTTGCTATTGGAAACGGTCAGCCCTATGAGGACCCCAGTCCAGTCAATTTGGGATACTTTCCCAAGGGTCGTAAAATCCTCACGTGTCTATAGTCTGTCCTGGAATCAAGGTGGAATTTGTAATTGCTAGAACCAGTTTGGGTGCTGGGGCTTTCTTCTGAGTTATTCCTGCCCTGTGCGACAGCCAGTAATTAAAAAAATAAAAGAAATAAAATCAAACAAGATAAATAAAATAATAAGAATGGAAACAAATCATAGTTTAAACCACCTGTCACATGACTCTGCTGCTGGGAAATGCCTGCATTAGGTGGATCATTTAACAAGGAAGAGAGGGCTGCAGAGTCAAGAGCATCTGGAGCACTCACAGAGGACTGGGGTTCGGTTCCCAGCACCCACAGCTCACAGCTCTAGGTCCAGGGAATCTGGTGCCCCTCCCATCCTCTGTGGCTATATAGTCATGCAGTGGGGATATATGCAGCCGTGCTCACATAACACAAGCAAAAATGGCGAAGAGAGGTGAGAGAAGGTTCATAGCACCAAGGGTTGTGTGGGGCCGAAATGGAGAGTGAACACTAATGGATTTTTCTTTGGGTGATGAAGTATTCTGGAAGTTGTTAACGTGATAGGTGTACATTAAGAACAAAGCAGAAGCTGTTCAATCTTATATTAAAAAAGAGTCCATTTTTTTCAGAATGGAAATCACCCCCCAGTCTTTAGAAACAACTCACCAGACTAGAACTTGAACTTCTCTCCCCATGCCTCAGTCATTTGTTCAGCGCTGTGGGGAAATGGCGGGCTCCATGGGTCTGCTGCCCCGCTGTTTGCTTGCTCTGATCTATGTGCTACTTCAGCTGATCACGGGCCATCTTCTCTCACCTTCTCAGTCAAGAAGACTTGAGCTATTTTAGATGTGCGCTTTTCCACACCCATTTCAAAATAAGTTTTTCTGTGTTTTAAAGCTGAGTTGAGCCTTTGGTAGAAATTTCATCTATTCTGTGAGTTGATCCGGGGAGAACTGCAATCCTTGGTAATCTTAAAGTTTCTATGCTGTGATAAAACTCCAGGACCAAAGGCAACTTGGGGAGGAAAGTGTTTATTTCACCCTACACCTTCCAGTCTGCCCTCCAGGGCAGTCAGGGCAAGACCTCAAGGGGGGAACCTGGAAGCAAGAACTGCTCCAGCACTTATGGAGGAACACTGCTGACTGGCTTGCTCCCATGACTTGCTTGGGCTTCTTTTTTACACACTGCTAGACCACAAGCCCAGGGATGAGCTGGCCCTTCCCCCACAGTCACTGAGAAGATGCCCGCAGACTTGACTAATCTGAGGAGGGCCTTTCCTGAACTGAGTCCCTCCTCCTAAATAACTCATGTAAAAAGTAAGGTAGCAGAGATAGTTAATACGATTAGTATTCTAGGCCTTGTTTATTGTTTAATTTAGCTGCTGGTTTCTTTAGGCAAAATTTTGTGATTGCATCCACTCTTTACAACTTCAGCTTAGAGAACCTAATGCTTTGTTAAAGACAAAGATAAGTATATTATTATTAGTAGTAGTAATAGCAGCAGTAATAGTAGTATTTACTGTATGTGTGTGTGTGTGTGTGTGTGTGTGCGTGCGTGTGCGCACGCACCTGAGAAAGAGAGAGGGAGAAAAGAGACCCAGCAGAGACCGTTGGTGAGCATAGGTGTGGTGATCTCCAGGACTCAAGCTTGCTGTGGCATTCCTGTAGCACTAAGAGGACAATTTTGGGGTCTGTTCTCTCCTTCTACATTGGGTCCCAAGGATTGAACTCAGGACATCAGACTGTGTTTTGAATTGCTGTCTCTACCTCATATGTCGGGTTTGCATATGGCCACTCTGCTTGCTGACTTTCCTCGGTTCTGGGAACTATGCTTCTTTCGGTTGTGTAGTTCGCTGAGGTTTTACTTTGGTCTTTATTACCTTTATGTTCTAGTCGTGGAGGAGAGTAGCACAAGCTGTAGCGTGCATGTAGACACACTACTCCTCCAAGGACAGCTTGTAGGAGTCAGCGGCCTCCATCTTGCGTGTAGGTCCTGGAAGCTGGACTCAGATAATCGAGGTTGGCAGCAAGCACCTTTACCCACTGATTCCTGAATCTTGCACACTAATGTACATGATGTGATTCACAGACAAGGATGGCTTTATTTCTTCCTTGTCAATATGTATGGGGTATTTTTTCTTACCTTACTGCAGTGGCTAGAATTTCATATTCTATTCGGAATAAAAATGGTAAAGAAAATAGCTGTTCTTGCTTGTTCCCAGTCATGGAACATGAAAGTTGAGTCTTCCACCACAGAGATTGATATCATGAGTCACTCTTAGTCTACGTGTTAAGCAGCACCACACTGGGCCCCTTTGTGATAAGCACCAGCTCTTTGCAGGAGAGACCGGTGTTTTTTTGTTTTTTTTCTAGGCTGGGTTCTGGGAAGTAAGAAAGAAAGCTTTCGTCTTGGCTGTCTCCCCTCAAATCTCTCTAGTAGTTTCAAGCTTGGGCTCCTAAGTCTCCCCCCCAATGAGTTCTAGTTCTTTTGTCTTTGCTCCCTGCAGAAGAGAGCAGAGCGCTTCCCTTCTCCCTGAATCTTGCAGAGAGTAAGGAGTCCTTTGTCACATCCTTTCTGTGGTAACTCAGCTGGTATGGCGTGTAGATCCCTGCAGTCCTATCTCCAACATGCTTACAGACTCCACAAAGCATAAGACTCTTTGAACAAATACGGGGATATTACTTGCCTTTAAGAAAAAAAAAATATATTTCTACTCATGTTTTAAAAATAGCGGTGGGTGAATTACTGGTGCCTCTAGCGCCCAAGCTGCTGCTGCCAGTGTTAATATGTTCTGAAGAATGGAGAACATGGCCCACAAACGAGCAGTTTTAAATCATGCCCTGGATGAAGCAATAAGAATAACTGATGCTGTGAAATCTGAACCCTTGGGTACACATCCTTTCAATATTTTATGTCTCAACACAACAAGTAGGCACGATGCACTTAAGACATCACCGACAACAATGGCTGTCTCAAGGTGTGGAAGCAGGCCCGAGCATTCTGAGCCTTTAATGCTGCTCTCGCTTTATTTTGTTAAGGTTTATTTTAGTTATTTGCTTACGCGTGCATGTAGATCTGCATGAGCATAAGCATACATGTGCATGCAGCCTGCGCACACACCGAGGCCAGGAGACGGTGTTGGATTCCTTAAAGCTGGAGATAGAGGCATTTGTAGGACACCGGGCTTGTTTTGTGATTGCTAGAATCTGAACTCTAGATCTCAGGATTGTGAGGCCAGCGCTCTTAACTGCTGAGTCATCACTCCAGGCACCAAACACTGTCCTTCTGTTGAAGAATAACTAACAAACTGCAGTTATTCAGGTTTGTGCATTCATATGATTTTATGGGGGAAAAAAAGCAGGCAGGCCTGGATCAAAGGCTGTAATCCCAGCTACTTGGAAGGCTGAGGCAGGATGACTACAAATTCAAGGTCTGGGCTGGCTTCAGGGAGTTCAAGGTCAACCTGAACATGTTACTGAGGCATTGTCTCAATAAAAGGCAAGGTGAGGGCCAGGCGTGTTAGTTAGTTTACAGAAATTGCCCAGCACACGGAAGACCATAGATTCAATCCCCTGTACTTAAAACATAAAAACAAACAACAAACAAGCAAACCCCATTTTAAAACAATAAAGCAAACTATCATTCCATAAAGGACAACCAAGACTTCCATTTGCTTGACAATAATGAAACTTGAACTTACATGTGAAATTTTGATTTTTTTTTGTTTCCTCTTATTTGTTTTTAGAGACAGGGTTTCTCTATATAGCCTTGGCTGTCTTGGACTCAGTTTGTAGACCAGATTAGCCTCAGACTCACAGAGATCTGCTTGCTTCTGCCTTCCCACATGTGGGCATTACAAACGTGCAGCACTGTACCCGGCTGAAATTTGACTTTTAATGTGCTTATTTCCACAAGCTGCCCTCCACAGACTTAGAGACATATGAGCTGAGAAGGATGGTTTCTTAAATAAATGCTGTCCCTCTCCATTGACTGATGAAAACTGTCAGCATTTGGCAGATCTCTGTAATACTCTGAAAGGTATTTCCTAAATGATCTGCACAGCTGTTGCAAAGCATGCACTAGTGAAAGGGGCATCTAAAGCACAAATGGATTAATTTTAGTTTTACATGACAGAGCGTGAAATTCACTGCTGTATCCAGACTCCATATTACAATTGCACCTTAAGAAAAACTCATGTGTGGCGTCATGTGCCAGCAAAGAAGTCAACAGCCATCTCCAGCGGGTCCTGGGACACTTTGTTCTTTGAGCTGTACCTTAGATGTTTTGATCTGAAATGTGTCCTAAAGTCCCTGTGCTGAAACCTGAGTCCTCCACTTGGTGCCTTAGGAAGACAGCGTGGAAGCCTTTTGGAGGCCAGGTCTACAGGAAGGTCTCTGGTGCTTAAAGCTCACTTCTGAAGTAGGCCTGTAGGATCTGTTAGTTCCCACCCATGAGGTGAGCAGGCATTTCCTAACCATACTTGCAACAAGATATATCCCCAACATGCCCAAAGACATGGATCCAAACAACCATGAACCAAAAGTTCCACAACCATGGTGGAACTGTTCATGGTTGTGGAACCCTCCTCTTTGTAAGCTGATCTCAGGTGTTTGTTATAGTGACTGGACGGCGACGGCCTGATAGGCTAAGCTGGATTCTCTTCATTCTGTTTCAATCAAACAAAAGGCTGAAACAAGTTGAAAACAAAAGCAGGTGTGAAAATACTATTGTCTTCTACTAACACAAACATCAAAGAGGTTATGAAACATGAAAAAAATAACTCATCATATGTATCATTCATTTAAGAAAGACTATGTTATTTCAGAATATATGATATCATTTAATATCTATTAAACCTAACATTGTTATTAAAAATAAATTAATAAGCATTTTAAATCTCAATTTTAATTTTCAAATATGATATTATTAATAGAAGTATCACATACAAACAACCAACGCTTTTTGAGACCCTCATAATTCTTAATTTGGCAAAGGGACACTGGGATTAAAAGAGAAAGTTTAAAAACATACTAGTCATTCCTGTGACCTTTTCTCATTTGCATTTCAAGGTAAGCTTTGAGGATCTAGAAAATTCTGTTCTCTTCTTGCAGACTTACGCCCGCCCCTCTCTCACTGACAAATCTAGCCCGCCTTGGGAAGCTGAAGAAGGCCATCTTTGTTTTAGGCAGTGCCTGCCTTCTCCTGAAGCAGTAAAAATGCTTCTCATCCAGCCTGTGGGGAGCACTGGGCAAGAAATACTTCAAGAAAGAAAAACCATTTTCTATATCCCACAACGACGCAGGTATGGCATGGACTGTGTCTCCAGGAACCAACAGTGCTAAGCAGACAACAGATACTCAAGTGCCTGGGCGTCTGCTCCCACAAGGTAGAGATCTGTGTACAATCAAGCACAAGGGCACTGAGGTTTCCCCAGGCATTAACTATCCATGCATTCAAAGCGGCCATTTCCGAAATCAACTGTTACAAGACAGCTGCAGTGTTCGAGGCACTTAGCCTGTGAGGTGTTAGCTGGAAAAACAAAATATCTTATACACTGGAGACCAATACTTTTTAACCTTGGTTATTCACTGGAAACATCCAGGATGCTTTTTAAAAGTACCAATAGCTGGGCTTCAGTCCAAGAGATTCTGATTTAAGTATTCTAAGGTGTGAAATGGACATTGGTACTCTAAAAATTTCCCCGTGGATTTCAACTGAGATAACTGAGCCATTGGTTAAAAGTTTAGGGTTTCAAACAAACTTCTCTATGCCTATGCATTTGTGCATTCATTCATTCATTCATGCACTCACTCGGTGGCTTAGCAGATGCTTGTGTGTTTAGTCTGAGCCATGCTACTCAAGGTTCAGGGAGCAGAAAGCAAAACAAGGCCTCCGTCCACATGAGGCTAATGCAGCCAAGGGGAGACAGAAGCTCATAACATGTGTGCTCCGTGATTCTGTATTAGCACCCTGAAGAGGAGCAGAGACTGCAGTGCTAAGATAAGGCCATCTTGAAGTCCCCTTTGACAAAACAAGAAACTGAGGGTCATGATGTCCAGAGAAGGATCCAGGCAGCTGCCTGAGAATGCCAAGCCGTGGACAAGAAGTCCTATATGCCCGTGTGACAGCAAGATCGAGGTATGCCTGAAGTAAGAGCTCGTTAGCTGAGAGGAGGGAGAAGAGAGAGAGTCAGAGAGAGAGAAGGCAGGAGAGAGAAAACAGACATGCACAGGACTGGGGGAGTGCTCCATCTTTAATTCTGAGCAGGACAGTAAGGTGCCATGGAGTCGAGAGCACAGTTATGCCCTTCTCTGGCATTGCCTTTAAAGGGACTCTGAAGAAGATGATGGAGGCAGTAGTCAAGGACAGAAAAAGATGATGGGGGCTGGGGCCCCACCAGCCAAGGACAGGGTCAGACAGAGGAATAAGGGAGCTGCTACCACACTGAGAAGCAGGAGAGATGGCTGGAGTACTAAAAGAAGAGGAAGGAGTCTCCCAAGATGCACTGTAGAGGGGGAGCTGGAGTAATCACTGACGGATTGGATTTGAGGATGGTGGCTAGCAGAGGATGGCTCCGTGGCTCCATGCCAGGCTAGCACCTCTGCTCCCTACACAAATCAGTGAAGGTGCTGGGAAGGTACGCGCTCTAGGTCATGAAGGAGAAACTGAGGCTGAGGGAGTGAGTGAATAACGCCAGAGAGCGTCACTGAGAGATAACAGCTGAACTGTGTAGCACCCACCAGATCCTTAGACTCCAGGCCCAGTGAGGCCAAGCCACGGTGACAGGAAAGAATGCGAGCCAGAACCTGGAGGTTTGCACCCCAGCCATGGCGTCAGGCCCCTTCGAGCAACAGTCCATGTGAACTCTGCCCTGCAAGGTGTGTCCTAGTCCTGAGGCAGGTGAAAGAGGCTATGGGTGTGTGAGGCTGCCCCTCCCACAGAGTGAGCAAGGGGTCCTGGGGAAGCAGAGAGCAGCGGGAGGGAGAGGCCAGCCTCCGGGAAGGCAAGGAGTCTAACAAGCATACGTTAGGGAACATCAAAGTAGAGTCACTTGGTTGAACCAAAGGGTTCAGGTGTGTTACTTAGGGGCGGGTGTTAAGAGGGTGGACTTGGGGGAACTGAGGAGCTGAGCATGGATACTTTACATTCACATCATCAGAGACATTAAACAGCCATCTGACTGTTAGTGACCCCATAGCCTCCCAGCACAGATAATGGAGATTAGAGAGATAGTAATGTGATTTCAAGGTGATAGTTAAGCTTATTAGGAAAGCAATAATAAAACCTTCATGAAAACAGGTCAAGAATACAGTTCTAATTTAATAACAAGCTGGATTAATCGGCTCGTCTTTAGAAGAGGTTTCATAATCACGGAGCCTTTGAACTCGATGGGGGAGTTAACAGTAATTATTGTCAATAAGAACAGAGATCGCTTTGAAATAATAAGGCATTAAAATAAGGTGTAAAGCAGCTGAGTGGCTCCCATTTGTACAAAGCAACAAAACAGCTTGGGGCCAAATGTGTGCCCTGCCTAGGAGAGACTTGGGCAGAGCTGTTTGCCCACCAGGGTAGAGTGCACTCTTGCATTTGTTTTGTGGGTGTGTCTTAGACAAAACAACTCAGGAAATATTTGAATGCCAAACTCTCAATAATGTCCAACTGGTTTGGGGAGTTTAGAGGGTGTGCATGCCTAAGTTGGAGTTTTTAGTTAGTCCTACCATCCCTCATAATACTAGGTGGGGTACTGTGCAAAGAAATGAGACACAAAAATAGTCTAGATGACCCACAATATACCTCTCTCTCCCTGTGTGTGTGAGCTTGTGCCTTGTATGTTTGTGTACGTGTCTGTCTCTTCAACCTGAAAAATACCCTCAAATCTACAGAGATCTTTCTAAGGAGCTTGTGGCCATCCTGGATGGGACCCCACGATGGAAAATCCAGAAAGAAACAGTTTCCCTATCTCACCCTGGTCCAGAAAGTACCCACAAACAGTGGACTAGGGTTCTAGTCCCCCAAACTAACTGAGGATGGTTAACAGGAATTGACTGCAACCTGATACAGCAAAGCTGTGCCCCAGCCTCTGCCCAGGACCCAACATCTTCCAATCAGGAAAGTCTTCATTTGCATGCAGGAAGTACACCATTGAGTAGAGCATGATGGACACCCCTGAGGCTGAGAGAGGACACTCTACTGCAGCTTCTCTTGGACCAGCAGCCTTTTGTGTGTGTGTGTGTGTGTGTGTGTATATATATATATATATATATATATATATATATATATATATATATATATATATATATATATATATATATATTCTAGCTGTGCCCGAGCTATAGATGTGGTGAACTCTCCTTCCTCTCTGGAAATGTGATGGATGGGTTCATTTACTGACTCACCAGTGTCCTAACACATCTAAGGGGCAGAAGGGGGTAAGCACAGGCTCTCTGAGGCATGTGAATCCCTGTGCTAAGCTTCTGCTGCTTCAGTAGGAAGATCAACTGTGAGACAGGCAGAGTTTGGAGGAGCTCGTGTGTGACATAAAGACAAGAAACAGAGGGCACCATGGAGTTCTTGGCATTTCCAGAGGCTGCTTGGGTGAAAGGAAGGCAGGGCCTAGTTCCACGGGCCCTGTGGCTTCAGGGCTTTGCAAATGGGCAAACGCCCCTCAGTATATGTCATCAGTTCTGCAAACCCACAAGCTGTCAGAGTCATCAGGAGAATTAGACCAAACTGCAGTTTGGAGAGAGGAGGGTAGAGCTGAAACTGCTTTGGAATCTGGACCAAAGTTTGTAAGATAGTCCAAGTTCAGACCCAACGCAGCCACTCGCTTGTGATGTGATTGTGGACAAATTACTAGATCTCCATTCTTAGCCATGTTGCCCGCACCGCTGAGATGCGTGCTGTGGGTGCCCTGTGGTTGTGGGTTTCACTTTGCTTTGCTTTATTGGCATGTAAGTGCTGGAGAGCTTGGAGTTAATCCCACTGAAAATCAAAGCCTTCTCTACCTGAGGGAGGGACGGTCATCATTATTTTTATTGGTGGTGGTTTTGGTGGGTACTGGTGAGGCCTGTCCGTGTGATCCCAGCACTGGTTTGGCACGCGCTGCGGGAGCCCTCCCCTTCCCTCACACCCACAAGCTGGCAGTGGTTTAAACATGTGGGCAGGTGTGTCCTCTGATATTTCCTTTGAAAGTTCACAGGCTGAGGATGTCCAATGGCATAAATCACATATGCCTTCTGAGCTTCCCAACAGTTCCTGTTAGGCTTCATGTTTGAAAAGCTCACAGCATAGTCACAATTTGAACAAAACCTACTTTGTATCCTAACATCGCTAATAGAATCAAAGGACAAACTGAGTTTAAATTAAATATGAGGGATTTTTCTTTGACCCCAGAACTAATGTAGTATCCCGGAGTTTTGGGAAAGATGGCTGCTCTGTCCTGGTAACGTGTATAAAGACCACAGATCTTCGTCTTGGGTAAAGAGGCGACTTTGCAGATGGTGGTTAGTTTGCATGCCAAGCAACATCACCAGTGACTCTGTCTGAAGTAAGCGTTGCATTGTCAGCTGTGGCCTCACTGGAACACAAACTGCCCTGACTGTAATGCTGTCAGAGGTCACGGGTGATATGTATGGGGTGGCAGAGCACACAGTGTGCTCCTGAGACCACAGTCCTCTGCTGTCCAGGTGTCCCCAAAGAATAGTTCTTAGGAACGCACAAATTTACACCAAGTGGACACCCTGCTTCTCTAGAAATGCCACAGATAATTCAAACTTCATATCAAGGCTGCTGTGAGCTGCTGTAATAAGGTGAGCATAATTCAGCTCTTAGTCTATCTTTCTGACTAAAGAAAACCCCTGACTGCTGTGGAAAAGCCTCGGCAACAATGGGCTCGTTCAAAGCACTCAACTCGCTCTCCTTGTCCCAGCACCACACATTCTGTATTTCTCCACTTACCATTGTGACTGTATGTATGAATGTATGTACGCAGACACTGCACATGTGAATGCCTGCATATGTGTAACATGCAGAGAGAAGAGGACAACTTTCACGAGTTGGTTTACTCCCTCCACTGTGGCAACTGCAGTTCAGACTGAGGCCATCAGAGCTGTGTAGCCAGTGTCCTTACCCTTGAAGCCATCTTGCCATGCTGTCCCCAACTGTTTCTACAACAGGATTTGTGCTGTCACGTGTTAGCATAGAGGGTGTTTGAGGGTGAAGCTAATATTTAAATGGGGTGGACACAGAGAAAGCACACACCTAGCGTGAGTAGTCCTCATTCAATCAGCTGAAGGTCTGAACTAACAGGAAGCCAGTTCATTCCCAGTGGGAGGAAGACTCCAGCGTGCTTGCTGTCCTGTGGCTCAGCCTGCCGAACCTGCTGTTCAGAGCTGTGCCGTCCTAGCCTCCAGGCCTCCACGTGCACACTGCACACTTCAGACCCCTCGGCTTTGTAACCACGTGATAATGCCTTATAATAACTATAGTAGTCATGTGAGCCCAATTTGTTGCCACAAATCACATGCATGCACACCTACACATCCTATTGATTCCATGTGCATGGAGACTCCTGTGTGGCTCAGTAACCCCAGTTCAAACACACTTACAGGGCTGCCCTGGTTCAAGGTCATCTGCCCATTATAAACGTTCTGCAGGTGGGGGCATGGCTACCGCGTGCACACAGCACAGCATAGCACACAGCACATAAGCTGCCTCATTTGGCCATCATGACAGACTTCCCATGTGATCAAGACCCTTCTCAGCAAGCCAGGAAACTGAGGCTCCTGCCAACATTTGGGCTGACAGAACCCACGTTAACGTAGGCCTCGCTTCACTGGGCCAATGCTGTTAATTTCCCTTTACCATCTAAAAAGCCTTGGCAGCCCTTTCGCTGTTGGAGTATCTACACTAGAGAGTTGACGCCTCACTTTGGCCACATGACTTCAGCTGAAAGATGTACACAATGAGCGTCTACCAATGGTCAAAGGTCCTTGCTGTGTTACTCTAGCAGCTGCAGAGTCCACTCCTCAGCCCGTCAGCTCCCACTCTGTCTGAGACTGGACTTCTTCACCTGCTACGGAGACTTGTGTTGGGAGAAGAATGTGTGGGGAGCTCAAAAATAAAGGAATAACTAAGATGCCGTTTAAGAGCCTAGGAAGAGGTGCTGGAGGGTGGGTAGGAGCAGGCTCTGCTCCTGCAGAGGACTCGCTTTGGTACCCAGCACCTCCTCACACTCTTCACAATGACCTGCGATTGCAGAGGGGACCTGTTGTGTCTCACACCCCCCGACGGGCACTTGCACTCACCTATACACCCCCCACGCAGAGACACACAGGCACACAGAGTGAAAAATAATGCAAATAAGTCTTCAAATAAAGGAATCTGGGATGAAAAAGATGAGTTCTAATAGGAGAATTTCAGGGATTTGTTCAGATTGAGACCGTGACTAGACCTGCATTCAGTTCAAAGGTTTAATGTTCAGTCCCAGAGATGACTGTGCAAAGAGAAATGTTAGGGAGACTCTTAAGTACGGACTGGTTTTTAATGTGAAATCAGTTATTGTGTGGCAGCTTCACACCTAGCATCATGGCAGGGGATGGGAAACTGCTGTCACAGCTGCTGCCCTAGGAGGGAGAAAGGTTCAAAGCATTTATGCTCCTATGTACCAGTTTCCTTATAAGCATTTTACAAGTTTTTTTTTTTTTTTGCTTTTAATTCTCACTTTAATGCTAGGGACAGGTACCAGTGTGCCACAGTTTGATGGATTCTATCCTGATAAATTCACTGTGAGCTGGGATTTTCATGAGCCGTAAATGTGTTTGATATATCTGAGCTAACCTTCCTGCCTGTCTGCTGTGCCTTAAGTGGAATTTATAACAGCTTAAAACTGAGCAAGCTCATCTAATGTGAAGAGCATGTTACAATAAATTATTGAATGTGCCCTATAATGTACATCAAACCAACAGTGAGCATGCAACAGTGTAAAGTCAAAATACGTGAAGCTGGCACCAGTCTGAGGTAGATAGACCGTTGTCACCCCTATTTACAAAAGAAAACAAGGGGGAGAAAGAGATCCATCATGTTTACAACTGAACCCAAGTTCACTGTATGCTGTGACAACTGGGGACAGGGGCTCCCGGGCCCTGACTGACAATGACAAGAAGCTGCTTCCACAGTCTGTGGCTCTCTGAGGTCCTAGCAGAGGGCTGAGTGGCCTTGGGTTAGGCTCAAGCATGAGAGGCTGCTAGTAAGCACAGGTAGAGTGGAGGGTTAAAGCTGAGCAGGGAGAAGTCAGTGTGTGTGTGTGTGGGGGTGCACAGGGGATCTTCCTGGTTCACCCTGGGGTGGAAGAGACTACATAGGGGGGAAGGAAGACAGCCTTGGGCTTCGAGTCTCCTCATCCCAGGAGCTAGGCTTCATTCCATACACAGAGAAGCCAGTGAAAACACAAGGAGAAGGGCAGGGGCCTCATGGACTTTGTGCTTTTGGAAGCCTTTTCTGAAGCTGTAGGGAGGATATTTTGGAATTCCTCCATTAGGACTGTGATCTCTGCATCTAACAGCACATGGATAAGGTTTTGTTCTTGCTGTTTTGTTGTTGTTTGTCCATTTGTTTTTTTCTTTTCCCCAAGTGGAACAATGAGTCAGAAAGGTGGCATTTCTGTAGTTGTCAATATTACATCAAGACCCAGAACCCATCGTGTTCACTAGGCAGAAGCTGTTCCTTTTCCCAGCATCCCATGAGCACTTAGGAAAAGGAGGAAGAGTAAAGATTAAAGTGCCTGTCTACAGAATTATATCCTTTTTTGTTATAAGTAAATAGCCTTAACAGATATAGACGCTGTTTGCTTAACAGCATTGAGTAGAGTAGCATCCTGGGGAAGCATACATAGGAAAAAGCTTTGATGCTTTACGGATAACCGCTGATGCTGTCACAAAGTGGCAGCAGAAAAAGACACCTGTAGGAAGTGTTCTGGCCTTCTGGAGCTGACATAACAGATCCGGCAGTCTATCCAAGTGACTTGCAAAGCAGTAATTAACTGGGAGGCTAGAAGTCTGAGAGGAGGGTGCCAGTGTGGCTGGGTTCTGGAGAGAAACCCCGTGCTGCTGTGTAGATGGCCACCTCTTCCCTGTGTGTCCAAGTGTCCATTCTCAGGGCATGCACACAGGGGGAGAACAGTTTCTCTCTCTCTGTCTCTTTCATCGTCTAAGGTCACTGATGATAGTGATTCAGAGCCCCGCTGTTATCAATATCCTTAATTTACTTCCTTAAGAGTTCCACCCCCAAATTGTGACTTGGAGTTCAGAGAGTTAGTGTTGGAATTCTGCAGAAATACAAGCATTTAGTTCATGGTAGCAAGTGATGAAGTTGTCTTTTAAAGAGGGAGAAAAGATCAGATTTGGGACTTTGGTTGGGGTAAAAAAAAAACTCAAGAGTGAGACATCAGTACGTGATTAGCACATACTGAGTGTGTGCTCTCTGCTCAGCTTCACTGAGTTCTCACAAAGGCCTGAGATTGTTCTGGTTATTTAACAGACTTTCAGAGAGGATAAGAAACTCACCGTAGGGAAGCTAGCCCCCTCCTGCTCATGGACAGAGAAGACAGTGTCCTTTCGAGGGAATTGGGACAGACCATCACGAAGTGAATCATGTACTCTGTTGTTACTTTTAGCAGAGGTCAGAGGTACCCATCTCAGGATCTTGGAAAGATTTGAGGCAAGCCTGGCAGAGGGCAGGACGTGGAAATACAGCTTCTCTGTATGAAGCCTAGGACAAGACTCAATGTTAGAGGCCCAAAGGCCTCTGACTTCCGGTTTGAAGATCTGCACCAGATCAGAAGCCCCGCCATGACTAAGGTGTCCAGCTGTCTTTCCCGTGTTTGCCTTCTGTACATTGGGCCAGCAGCTTGCACCTGCCATCCTGGGGAGGAGCCAGAATGAGCAGGGAGGCGCATGGTCTGCCTAAGGCTTGTAAAGTGCTTTGAAAGTAAGTGTGGTGGCTCACAAGCTGTTTTATGGTGAGGCCTTAAGTGTGATTATATTCGGCCTAAAAGATCCCTACAGGGCTTGAGGCTCCTTTTGTGTTTAGTGGCTGATTTCTGAGGTAGATTTTATATTACAATAAAAAACACAATATAATGCTTTAACTAGTTTGGGACGCTTTTCTTAGACTTCAAAGTCCTGGTGTCTAAAACCTCTAAACCAGTTTCTTTTGATTCCTCTTGCATCATGTTGCTGTAGATTGTCAGGGGTTCAGAAAGCAGGGGCAAAAGGAGCAATAGCAGGGGGATTACTCTGTGTACATGCCAAAGACCCCACCCTTGCTTCAGAATGGTGTTCCCTGACCCTTGGAACTGTCCAGAGCTAGAGGCTGAAGAGAGCTGGGTCTCCATTGCACTGCAGGTTGTCCTTGGCTTCAGGAGCCAGCTCCATGTTTTCAGCTGTTCTTGGCTCTTTGGCTTTTCCCAAATGATGAAGACTTTCTTCCTCATTCCAGACCTGAGACATGAGCAAGAGGCAGGTTACCACTTATCATCAAAGGGCACAGATCCAGGACCTTGACACACGTGTGCCAAAAAATATTCATCCTTAAGTCTAGTCCAACAATCTGAATATGTATGTGGCAACGTTTGTTTCCCAAAAGCATAATCATTCCTGTATTTCCTTTCAAAGGGTGCCAGCACAAAAGAGAGAAGGATAGAAAGAGAGGAGGAGGAACTGGATGAATAGCACTCTTTATGATGAAGATGGGAGGGGAGTGAAAACCCTTATGAACTGTCCCCAGATTTCCACATTCCCAGGGGCAAGAATCCACCAGATCAGACAGATCCATAGCACTGCCTAATCCTGAGAAGAAACCAAAATTCAACCCACACTTCCAGTTGCGTGCCTATTGTTTGTTTCCTCCCACTATCAAATCATATTCTTTTCTGAGGTTGCCAGCATTAGAAGATTTGCCAAAACACCCAAGTAGAAGGGTCAACACGAAAGCATGGACACACCTTTTCATCACTAGAGAGTGCGTTTGACCTGCACTTGACTTGAGCTGAAGGTGGGTGGTCATCTCAGAAGACTTGTTCCTGGAATGAGGTATTTGGGAGCACAGATTAGCCACTACTTCCTTTGTAACCCAGACTAGTGCCATTCGAATTCAAAGATCCCAAAGGTACCAGGACAAATAGTGAAGGAATCAAGTTACTTCAGTAAGTGACCCAATCTGGATCCTGAGATAGCCCAGCTTAGCCACGTGATAGGATGGAAAGCAGGCAATACAACCTGCTAGGGCTGTCCAGGGACCCAGCAACCCAACCGCTGCAGGGAGGGAGATCTGCTTAAATTAAGCTTCCTCTGGAAAAGGCATGTTGGTGACTTCAAACTCAGGCCAGCATGGCCGGGCTACTAAAGCTAATGTATTCCCAGATTGCATTGCAGTGTCTGCAGCCTTCACGTCCACAGATGCAAGGACCTAATTCATCGCCTTGCTTTTGCCTTGTGGTCGTCATCTCAGAAGGAATGGACGGATGAGAACCTGCGGGTGCTCAGACTAGAGATGAGAGGTCTTAGTGTCCACCAGAGAGTCTATTGTAGGAACTCAGGATTCATAGTTCACATACTCAGGAACTATAAAGAGATTCTGGAAATTTGAATTTTAATATAAAAATCCCAAAATTTCTAATGCCCATAAATCCATGAGTACCACAGGGGGAAAGACTCCATTTTTAACTTTGGTGTAAGACAGTATTGTAGAGGAGAGACAAAGATTGCAGTTTGGAAACTTGTCGTTCAGTGGATCATCTTACAAGTGACAGTTCAGCCACTGGCAGTGAGTGTACAAACAGTGAGAAAGGAGGCCTTTACATCTGTTTTATTTGGGCCAAATAAGTACTTTACATACCGCCTTTTAAAGTTCTGTCTCTTTGAGTCACACCTGTATTTATCATTCCAACAAGCACTGTAAGCATTCCCAAGTCTATAGCTCATAAAGAATGAACATAGTGTTGCTGAATGTAAAATATGCAGATTTGGTCATCATACAGGCTGTTTGCCCGTCTCCTAGCACTTACGTGACAGCTGTCATCCGTTTCATCACCTGCTTTAGAAATCTCATCAGGCAAAGTTAAAATATTTTACTTAAGTTTTTTTGTTATGCTTTCTCACATATACTCACATATGTATGTGTGTATGTGTGTGTGTGTGTGTGTGTGTGTGTGTGTGTGTGTATATATATATAATTATTTTCTTTTTTTGGTGCAAAAAGAATTAACAATTTCTACTCTCATAAGGACCTTCCTACAGCCTACTTCATAGTGAAATCTTCTGGAAAAAAAATTAGCAGAGGTTCTGGAGAGGTGGCTTAGGGCTAAGGGTGCTTGTTGTCCTTGCTGAGGGTCAGAGTTCAGCTCCCAGCACTCGTGTTCTGTGCATGGACACCAGCTCTGCAGGAACTGATGCCCTCTTCTGGCCTGTGTGGGCACTGCACCCATCCTCTCTGTCTCTGTCTCTGTCTCTGTCTCTGTCTCTGTCTCTGTCTTTCTCTCTCTCAAAAGTAAAAATAAAACCCAGTAAAAAACAGTAAAAAAGTATCATTAAAATTGTTTTAGTTTTTATTTACTTGAAACTGAGTTTAATCTTTGAGGTTGCTTTTCTCTGGCCATAAAGGCCTTACTTGAAAGCTACTTTTCCTTTGATCCGTTTGGTCAACTATGGCAGTGCTTCTCAGCCTTCCTGATGCTTGGAGTGACCCTTCACTACAGTTCCTCGTGCTGTGGTGACCTCCAACCAAACCCAAACAAAGAAAATCAAAGCAGGGATCCTCGTTTTCTTTCTGTTAAGGTTCAATTTTCTGAACTTCTTTAGTGTGTGAAGATTTTTTTTCACCAAATTTAGATAATTTTAGCATACATTTAATTTACTTACTTAAAAAAATATTTGTCCTGTGTTTTCTCTCTCCTCCTACACTTAAATTATGTGGCTCCCAAGATGTCTTGAACTCTCTCCTAAGCCAATCTGGTTGCAACGATATTGGTTTATCTTCAACTTCACTGATGTTTTCTTGTGTCATCTCCTAATTGCTGAGGCCACCCAGTTAAAGTCTCGTCTCACGTTGCCATAGTTACTGCATTGCTGTAATCACAGCACCTAACGACTTACAGGAGGAAAGATTTCTCTTGCTTCATGCTCTCAGAGGATTTTCCCTGGGATGTGGCAGGACAGATTGTTCACATCGCATTCAGGCCCGGACACAGAGAGGGAGACTCGGACCTGCCGCCGTGTGCAACCCTATGAGTCCATCCTCGGTGGCCTACTTGTGGCCTCTCAGGGAAACATCTCAAACTTTCTGAAATCCCCCCAAATAACACCAAACCTGCTAGGGCTCGTGCTTTCAAAGCACAAGCCTGTGGTGGGCATTTCGGATACAGACCACAAAGTGAGCATTATATTCTCTTACTCAGTTTCTCTATTTGCTTATTGTTGGTCACTTCCATTTCTCTGCCAAGCCTGGGGACTCTTGCACTGATTAAATGCCTGCTTCCTTTGTTTTGAATCGAGTTGAGGATCTCCACATTGACATCTTTGTAAACCCACTCTCTGGACCACCTTAGTATCTTATGTCACTAACTCATTCTTTTGCTCTTTGTCTTATGGCATCTCTTTTCTCACTCTCCTAGTATTTTTACTTTGTGTAGCTAGCAATATTGTGGACACTAACATTTCACTAAGATGAGATTTTGCCACAGTCCCATAAAGCTTATTAACTTTTTGTTTCTCAAAGCAAAGTGTTCACTTGATCAAGACTTAGTTCTAAAATTTAGTCTCCTTGCTGGTGCATGGCACGGAAACGTCCTTCAATTTTCCTAACCTCAGCTGGGAAGCCTGGAGGCTATCCTGAGCTCATCAGTACAGACGGCACAAGTTTATGTGCAGAATTTTAGAGAATCTCTCTCTCCTGTCTGGTTTGATCGGCTGAAAGTGAACTTTCTGTTTCTTTATGCCTGAAGTTCTGCTCTCCACCCACATTCATCTGTTTACTTGTTCGTTTGTCTATTTATTCATTATTGTGTCTATATGTGTTACTCAGGCTGGCCTGGAACTCACCACATAGTGCAGTCAGGCCTCTAACTATTGGCAATCCTCCTGGCTCAGTGCCCTGAGTGCTGAGATTACTGACATCAAAATTTTAATTTCCCCAACGTGGTCCTGACTTGGACCTGCTTTCTAGATAGAAACTGTGAAAGGCAGAAATTGTCTCTGTTTCCCTCATTCTTTCTATTATCAAAAGTCTTTTTGCTTTCTTGTCTTTGTTCTCACCCCAGCACACTTAGTAATGAGTTTGTTGTTCTGTCCACTGTGTCTCAGACTGTTTTGTGTTGCTGTAACAAAACACTAGAGCCTAGGTAAAGTCCACAGTCCTCAAGGCTGGGACGTGCTGCAACGAAGCCCTCCCCACTGGACCAGGTTTTCCTTACAGCATCATTTCAAGAGGGGGAGGGAGGCTGAGAGAGGAAGGAAGAAGGAAAGACTCGGGAATTTACCTGGCTTATTTCCATGCGACCTCTGAGGGGCTCACCACTCCACACTGTTACCATGGGGACCGTTTCTAACACATGCACTCTGGGGGATAGATCCTTAGAGTGGGCCTGGCCATGACTAGACTGGCATCACCCTGAATAGAACTTGCAAGCAGGTAGAGCGGGGATTTGAAGCAACCCTTCAGTTTCGGCATGGTAAGCACAGCGGGGTGTTTGTGCACAGTGACTCAGTTGCCCTGGCTTCCTCCTCTGAGGCCCTCCACATGGCTAATTGCCTGTGCAAAGTCCTTCAGCTGGACTGTTGAGACACAAGCGTCTGCCTCCCTACTCTTCCTAGCTGAGACCGCTCATCTCCAGAGTTGCTCACCACAGATGTGTAAAAGTGATCTATATTTTTTTAAAGAATACATAAAAATCATGTATAAAAAAACCTCAAGTCTTCCACTCCTCACACCTTCCATTTGGCCGCCAAAAGCTTGATTGCCGACAGATGAGAGGCCTCACTGCTCACCATTCCCCTCAGCTGTCTGAGCTCTAAGGAGACCCTGCTGATCTGTGGAATTCCACAGCACTTTCTAGCTGCACATAGCTGAAAATGGCAGCCGTTCAACCCACGGCATTAGTTTCATTTTCGGTCCTTGTTAATTCCTGACACTGCCACATAAACCCATATGTTACTTACAGTTTTTCACATGAAAACACAGATATCGTCATGTGAGAGATTTGATTTTGTTTGTGCCACTAGCTTTAGAAGTTAAAATACTGCCAGCTTGTAATAGACACTTTACTAGACGCTTGCTGGACGAATGCCATCCATTTCTGCTTACCCCAACCTGAGCCACCATGGCAAAGGTCGACTGAGAGCCATCTCAAACATCACCTGCCCTTCTAAATTCTGCTCACCACCCTCTGAGCAGAAAATGAATTACTGTCCTAATTTGCATTTTTTTGTACATTTCCCCTTTCTTATTTCTTTTTTTGTTGCCCTGACTGTTTTAATGTTTACCATACTATTAATGTAAAAGTGACATCGCTCACGGGTGAGCAAGTGACATCATCCAAGTGTGAGCACATGACATCGCTCATGAGTGAGCTGCAGCTTCATCCTTTGCACATGTTGGCTGTCTAAGTCCTACTTCCCTTTGGAATGGGCCCTCTTTGCGCCCCATCTTCTCCTCTGGAAAACACCTCTCTTGTTTGTATCAGATCTATAGATGAAACTTAGGAAACTCGTGATCACACCAAAGTCTAGACTTGCCATACCTTATTTCACTGTTAATTTGTAGCATTTTGGTAAAATTGTTAATAGTTCGTTAGTCTTTTGAACACTTTTATATTGGGAAATTACAGCACGAATTAGCAGTTAGCTTTAGGGTCCCAAATTGAACCATTTCTTTCTAACCTAATTTTAAAAAATATTAGCAAGAAGTTTCAGAATTAAAACTACGGGGCTTTTTCCCCCCAGTAATGCAGTAATGAATGTTTTCTTAAACCTCAGTTGGTGGCATTAAGATTATGTACATTCACTCATTCAGTAGCAAGAATTAATCTGATATTTGAAGAACAAATTATCTTGACCTCAAACCTTCAGTGAGTTGGGGTAAATATCTTAGAGCTGAACAAACACAAAATATCAACAATCACAACATCCTTCCACATTTACTGCTCAGGAAAATTCATGGCAAATGCTGAAGCTGTGTGGGAGAACCAGAGAATCCACATGTTATATGTGACGTGAGATGCCCTTCATGGATGTGTGTATGTGTCCATGTGAGTGTGCACGACCACGTGTGTGCGCGGGTAGGGTTGGCTTGCTAAGGTTTGAGATATTGTGGAAGCTTTGGACATTGGGCCTGGGAGCATATGTAACGCGGCAGGCTGGGCCTCAGAGGGGATAATTTGACTCTGCCTCGAGCCCTAGCTTCCTGCTTCCTGCTGTGGGAGCTTGTATGTCCTGCCATCTACCTAGCTAATCCGTCCACCACATCTCCTCTATGAGGGACTGTCTCCTCCGCAGTCCTGGGTGAAGTAACCCTCTCCTGCTTGAAGTTCCCCCACCTGGAGAACTGACTGGCACTTTACAAATACGTTATCACCATCTTAAATCTAGAGTGCCGATTTTCCTGTTCTCTAAAATCTCCTTTCTGGAAATGAAAATAGACAATCTGCAGATTTCAAAGCGTCATTTATCACATGTGTCTACTCTCTGCCCTCACACAAGGACCCAACACTAGACACAAAGTGATAGATCAATGATCTAAGGGGAGCCGCTCCTCGCCATCTCTGCAGTGTCTCCAGTGATGTGAGATAATTTTTTTTAATGTACACACATGTTGATGCATACAAAGATGCACACAAAGATTACAAAGATTACAGACTTCCCATCTAATGAAACCCTGTGGCCACTGTGAATGTGCTTTAGCCTTTAACATAGCCCCCGGGCTGTGTGCCCAGCTATGACACACTGCCCATGTTTACAAAGTCAATTCAATTTCACTTGTTCATATTGGTTACCATCATTCTAGACTGAAAAGCAGCTTCCCAGAGCATTGCTCTGAACTGCAGAATCCCAAAATAGCTCTAACAGGCATCTGGCACTTTGCTGTAACCCCCTTCCCCTCCCCCGTATTGTTCCTGGACCATCTATTTGAATAGGCCTTTTCTCTCCATTTCATTACAAATTCCTGAATCCAAGGATCATGTCTAATGTTTCTCAAATATCCTGGTTAATGTGTAGGCCAGAAAGTTGTTCAATCAAAGCCTCTAAAAAGTTGTTGATGCAGTCAAAAATGAATTTCACATTTTGTGAAAATGTTTCCAGAGCAAGAGAAATATTCACTGTTGTGTTTGGAAAATGAGATGGGTAAGTTTAAAAAAAAATGTGTCGATGAGACAGACTCCTTAAGGGAGGTAAATTTCTACATATCATATAAATTCTCTATGAGATCACACCCAGCTTCATTAGGGAAACAGTAGGAGACAAGAACAGAGGGAATAGGGCAGACTGGGTTTATTCGTCCTTGCTACTTCCTCTCTAATGACTGTGAAGGCAATCAGTGTGGACAATCATCAAGCTGTCTGTCTGTCTTGATTGGGTTTGTGCTTCTCCCTCTTCCTCCCCCACCTGACTCCCTCACCCTGATTCCACTTTTGAAAACTGGCCAGACAATGGCCGAATTTCCAGTTACTAGTCGGGTTCAGAGCCAAGCAGCTGTTCAGAAACATCCAAGTGGGCAGCAAATGGCGCTGATGGAGTTAAAGGCTGTGACTCACTTGGGACATTCTCAGCAGGTCAGTTGGAACTCCCTGCTGGGCAGAGAATGCAGCCCCCTCTCTGGGCAGGTGCCAAGGCCAGGAGCAGAGCCCAGGATGACAGCAACTTGCCTCACAGTGGCCACTGCCTGCTTCTCTTCCCTCTTCTCAGTTTTCATGATTTTTTTATAAGGTAGATTTTTGTCTAACGCAATCCTGATGGGTGATGGGGAAAACAGGCTGAGCAGCTGTTGCCTGTTTGAAACAACAGAGGGAGGCTGGGTCTCTGGACAGGCTCCACACAAGCTGTCCTTCGAGCTTTGATGGTGACTTTCCCATAGAAAATTATGGGTCAGGAGCCCTGGGGTGTCACTCCTCAGCCGGTTGGTCTCACTCTGCGAAGGTAAGGCTTTCGGGAGTCCAGAAGGGTTTGTTCACCCAGGAGTACATTTATACAAAGTATTATAATATTACAAGGTGACTCAACCAAACAGCAATAAAGATGGAATCATAACGAGGCAAGGGAAAGAAAATAAAGGAGAAATAAAGCAACCTACAGTTTGTGAGCTTTTGTGACTTTTACACTAACATGAAAGGCATTAAAAATATAAAAATGGTGTTCTGCAAGTTTGCTATAAAAATGTAACTGTTGGAGCAGAAAGGAACTAATTACTTCACCAAACTCAACTCTGATTCAAACTTACTTTTTTTTTTTTTTTTCTTATTTTTTAAAAAATAACTCTCAAAAGCTTTAAGGGTAAGCATCTTAAATTTGTTGCTTGCAGGTAGATGACAATTCAACAGATAAGAAACAGTCATTTCTGTTATTAATAATCATTAGATTCAAATTCTGTTTCTCTAAAACTCAGGCACAAGATTGTGGGGTTTTCCCATAGTTACAACGATCTTTTCCCTTTGCACTTATTTCATAGAAAATTCTGATTGTCAATTTGCGTCCACTATAACCAAGTTCATTTTCTGATAAGCTCCCAAAATTAACTCTGAGAAAACAGAGAGGCAGGACTTTTTAAAAAGTGAATCAATGATTTGTTCTCCCTAGATAAAATGTTCAGTGTTGTGTTTGCCCAGTTAGATGAGAATTTATCATTACAGAGAGCTGAAAGGTGGGAGAGTGCTTTCTGAGGGATCTTCTTGCCCTCAGAAAATATATTCTGAGTTCAAAGGACGGTGGTCTGGCAGCCTGTTTTATAAACCCGAAGAGGATCATGGGGGATCTCACAAGAACAGACATGGCGCCAGTGTTGCACGCCTGCCGTCTAGCTAGTGGGTAGGTGGTTAATAAATGTCAGTGGGGTCGATCTTGGCCAAAGGAAATAGAGGGATTCCCAGGAACATCCTTTCTTCTTGGGGGAAGAAAGAACAGATCAGTCGTTAAGATTTGGTGGAAGGGAAGGGACTCAGGGTGATTAACTCACGGTTCCTAGAGTCGGGGAGAAGTTGGGGAAACCGAAGATGATCATGTGAGCAAGTCTGTTCCAAGCCATGTTGGGCTCATTTCTGGATATGCAGCCAAGAGTACCCCGAGAAACGTGGCATCCCCAGAGAGAAAAGAGGGGCGGGACGGGCGGGCTTTGAGAATTTCTCTCTCTTGGGTCCACCAGTTCTTCCTGCAGTAACGTGGTCCTTCCACGCTGGCCCTCTATGAGCCTCTGGAATGAAGTTCCAAATTCGAAGAGGGAGGAAAATTATAATCAGAATATATTTTACAGGAAGAGAATGTATTCTCAATAAAAGGAAAAAATAAATGCCACAAACAGGACAGGAACTCCCCAGCTCACTTCTGCAGGGCTGAGCCTCTGTCCTTCATCTGCTGGTTTTCAGGCTCACCATTAACCCATCGGCCTATGGCTGTGACCGTTCCCTGGAGATGGTATGGCTTAATAGATTTCCAGATAGTGCGTGCGTGCGTGTGTGTGTGTGTGTGTGTGTGTGTGTGTGTGTCTGAGTCTGTGTAAATGTGTGGTATAGTGTGAGGTATGTATATATGTATGTGTGTGTATAACTGTGTATGCATGTGAGTGTGTGGGGTAAGGCAGGGTATGTGTGTGCATGCACATGTATATGTGTTTGAGAGTGTATGTATGTTTGTATGTATGTGTGTTTGTGTTTGTGTGTGTATAGAGGGAGAACTGATTGCCTTTGGAAGGTAAATGGGCTGGTAAAGTTTTCAGTATCTAGTAATTCTTTGTATGGTTTCACCTTTTTTTCAAGCAATTTTTTTTAATTGCAACACTCACTCATCTTTTAAAATATTCTAATTTGTAATAAATGACTAATATCTAACAGTACACACCTGAATTCTACTGTAATACTCACTGTCAGAAGACTGAGAAGCCTTCTCTGTGGAGGTAGGGGCCGCTGCAAAGGTCTCCCCTCCAGCCTCTGGGCAAACACATCTTTACCTGCCCATTTATGTAGACATGCACACACATACGCATACAAAACTGATTCTGAAGTAGGGAGGAGAGACTGAAAGCATCAATATGTTTTATGTTGCTTAAAACCTGGGACCAGAGTCCTGCTGCCCCTGCCTCGGGAAGGAACCATTAGCCTGTTTCCATATAAAGTGAGACCAGCGTCGCCCACGTGGAAAACAGCCTGGTGTTTGTCACCTCTATATCAAGGGTCTGAAGTCATTTTTTATGAGCAGCCTGTTTCCCCATGGCACTTCCTGTGTTTGCAAATGCAAACGGGCAGAACCTTACGTCATTCTGTTGGTGACAGTCCTTGCGAAAGACTGGGAGTGCCGAAAGTTGGAAGCAGGAGTTCATGGGACTTGCTAAGGAAAGGGAAGGAAGGGGTTGCTAGTGCTCTGTCTCCACGAGGGCCTGCTGACCTCAAGGTGGGAGGCGATGCAGACTCCATGTCTCACAGGGCCCGCCCTGCACGGCCACATCCGCACTGTCATGCACTCAGCGTCACACTCTGGTAGTGATACACTGTTGGTGAGCTGACGTGTGAGGTGTTTGAGACGCCGATGGATGTGTACAATGAGTAAACTGCCAGAGAAAAGAAACTGATTCTACGTCAGGTCATGATTTCTGAACCATCTTTATTTACAACACGTGGTGTTGAATATATAACTCATGGTTCCCAGATAAGAAAATGAGTTTGGAAGAGGAGAGTGTGACAAGGAAGCTAAAGTAAGGTTTAATGCAACCTAGGGCACCATTTGTGGGTCACTGAGCACACTTGAGCATCTGTGATGGACAAGGCCTTTCTGGCTACGGCAGTTCAAATTCTGGTGACACTGTTTACACCAACAACCAGCCCCACAGGATCAACCCTGGGAGAGAATACCTCCTGGTTCCCAGGCAGCATTTTAGGGAAGTTCTGATTGCCTTTGTGAAATTGAAAGACAAGTCCAACCGAAAAGGAAGATGATAAGGGTGGGGACCCGACTCAGCTAAGAGTACTCACGCACAGATATGAGGATGTGAGTTCAAATACTCAGAGCCTCCATGAAAAGCTAGGTGTGGCCACTCGTGTACCTGTAACCCCGGTACCGTGGAGGGGCAGGAGCAGGGCACGGGCAGGACGGTTGCTGGGGCATGCTGGCCACCAGCCCAAATCCAGGAGCAGTGAGAGGCCCTGTCTCAAAGGACGAAGGTGGAGAGTGATAAAGAACACCTGATGTTCTCCTTTGATAGCCACATATGTGCCTGAGCTCTGTCTCTCTCTGTCTGTCTCCCCTCTCACACAACAAGAAGAGCACATTCTTTATGATCTTACCCATTGACTAAAGAAAGGAAGATTACAGGTGGATTTGGAGTTAGAACCTACATAAACATCTTTCCCAGCAGCTGTGAAAATCCCTTAGGGACATGAAGCTCAGCTCTGATCACCAGGGACAACACCCACACTGAAAATGCAGTGGTACAAGACAAACCAACAAAGCAGTGGGTGGGGTTCTTGACCTCAAGGCTTCCTTGATCAATGGCACTCGTAATATTCAGTCCCCTGGGTATCAGGGCTTCAGTAATCTCATTACACTGTGTTCTACCCTGCTCACGGGAAGGACACCAGCCAACCGAGGGTCGCCTCCCTGCCTTGAGCAACATCAGGCAACTACAGCCTTGCGATTTGGCCCAATGGTGCCTAAAGTTAGTAGTTAATCAAATACTTCCTTTTGTAACTGGATTCTCAAACTCGATGACTAGGAATAGCCCGAAAAGCAATGAGATCATGATGAAAGGGGGTTGGGGGTTATAGGTGTTTTTGATTCTTGAAAAGCCTCAAGCTGATACTGTCATCTAAGGACCATGCCTGGAGATTCATCAACCCAGTCTAAGTAGACTCGTCATTTTTGGCCTTGATTTTGCTTCTTTATGATCTTTGTAACGACGCTCACTTCAAGAGTTTAGGCAAGAAAAGGCCATAGAGTCCTGATAATACATGGCAACCATTTAGATATGCTATGCCTGGCCACTGTAACCAACTGTGTTTTAAATTTCACCCCTAACTGTCTTTATACAGGTATAAGCTACCTTTAAGTTGGCAAACAAGATGTAGACATGCTGTTAAAATAAAAACTATCTGAGCTGGAGGGATGGCTCAGAGGGTGCGAGTAATTGCCAGTGAGCCTCATGTCCTAAGTTCAGACCCCAGGAGGCCGTGTGGAAGATGGGTGTGGTGTCTGCAATCCCCGAACTCCTGCAGAGAGATGGGATGCAGAGACAGGAGAATCTGGAGACTTCTGCACTTGCTTGCCTTAAGTATCCAGCACAGCAGGCACACAAGAGAGCCTGCCTCAGATAGACGGAAGGCAAGGAGTTATACCTGAGGTTACCCTCTGACCCCCACATACTGTGGTCCCTGAGTGCCCTCACACATCAGTGTCTACACATACAGTGCACATGTGCACTGAAGGTGAACAAGGGGATTTCCATTCTCTCTGATGACGTAATTTTACATAAGACGATGAGAGAAAGACACCTGCCATGACTCTACCTCCCTGCATTCTGGGGCCACCTGCCCAGGTGCTAGAGTCTTGGACAAGCTGGTGACCCTTTCCAAAGATTAGGGTCTTCAGTTAAATGAAAGGACTAAAGAAAATGAAATGCCTAATGGACTTTGAGGAAAGTAAAGAGTCCTCATTCTCACTTGGCTCCTGCACTAAGTGTTTTTTACCTCACTGCTGAATCGTGTGTGCTTCTCTTTTGGAGCATCTGCCAATTCAGGCATCTCCTCAGTGTGTCTGATTGTCCCTGACTCCCTTAATGTGTTATCTTTGACTACAGTATTAATGTATTAACTTTTCCCAAGCCCCTCGTACTGTGTTCAGTACCTGGGTATTTTAACAATCCTGGTTATGTCCAGGCTTTGCACATGCCCTTTCCTCCACTTTCCCTTGTACTTCTCTCCCTTTCTGATGGTATTACTCCCTCAGCACTCTGACTCCACCTTCCCGACCAGATTTTTGCAGGTGAGGGTTTGCATACATTTCCTCCAGGAAGCCAGAAGTGAACTAGAACCATTTCTCCCCATTTAACCCCATTGTGCTCACCCTCTGGGATGTGTCCTTAATGGCCTACTGACCTGGAACTAGGTATTCATGCATTTCTTAGTTCTGTTACTTGTTGAAGGTACAACATTAAACAAACTTCTTTTCTGAGCCCCAAGTTCTTAATCCATAGAATGAGAATGATAAATAGCCATTTTATTAGACTGAGGCAAGGATTAAGCAGAAGAATGTACAGCACTCAGCGCAGCGGTGATAGAGTCATACCCAATTCGTCATCCTCACCAGACGTCCTTCATTAAGTGTAAGACATCTAAAGTAAACTTGGAAAGTCATGCATCACGGTTCAATGGTGACAGAAGCTTTGAGCAAGGTTTGATCAAAACAGGGGTTGGGTGTTCTTCATATTAGTTGCTCTTAATCTCATGTTTCAAACCTGCATGGGGAGTTAAATCCTGCTCTCTGCACCTACCTCTCGGGGTCAGAACAGCTGGTGTGAGGCAAAGGCTCCAGAGAAAAGGTGGAAGAATGAGATTGGGGACCCTGCTTGGGGGTAAGCCCCCAGAACGTGGAGCAGACAGCATTTCTGGGGAACCTTCTTTACAGTTTGCAAAGCCGGCCACGTCTGCATTATTTAGAAATGTACTTTCTGTAACAGAAAACTGGAAAAGAAGTGGCTTAAAACAAGCGTGTTTCTCACAGTTCTAGGAGCTAGAACACACATGATTTGACATGCGGTGGACATCTTCTGTGACTCCTGTCCCTCAGTCTTACTGACTGTCAGATGTTAAAACAATGGACCCCAAGAAACTGGAATTTCCCTAAGAATCTTCTGTTGGGAGAAGGCAAAGGCTGGAGTGTGGTCAGAGAGGAAGCTGCTAACCTCCTGGGAGGAGGTTCTCACCCAGTACTGATTGCCAGACGGCCTTTCTGGAGGGACTGACATCCAGACAGTGATGGGCCAGTGGTGGTCAGGGACACTACCTTGACCAGAACCGCTTAGACAATCATATCCCCTGACTCTCTGAAGTTTAATCTCACTTCAGAACACAGAAGATGGATCTGAGGGAGTCCCTGGATCCTTCGTCCCTCTTTTCAACATTGTCACATTGAATAAATCTCCTTTTTATGCTTTCTACTATTGATTTAGTTATTTTAGTTGGCTTCTTACAGCTTAACCTAGCTTCTTGGGGTGCAGGGTCTGAATCCAATTTCAGTAGCACTTCTTCCCATAGCCATCCATTCCACATGACAGATACGGAACAAGGAAAAGTCCCGGTCATTGTTTTAGGAGGGCACTTGTGCTGTCAATCAAGGCTCTTCCTTTATAACTAATGACATGCTGAAGGCTTTGATCTCATCGCTACCACCTTGGGGGTTGGTTGAAATTTCAAGTTTGGGAGGACAAAACCTTCAGGTGGCAGCAAGGACCACGGAGAAAGGTGGGGATGCGGGAGATGAGAACAGACACATTCTGAACATGTGCACAGTGGCGGCCTCTACCTCATGGTCTATGGAGTAGGCTCACTTAGCCTGGATTTTTAAAATCACACCCGTTTACGTAAGGCTACCTTAGCCATAAAAGTGTGGCCAATCTAAAACTAATACATCTGCAGAGAGAAATTAGCCACCCATGGGAATGATCCCCATGTGGCCACATGATTTCGCTGGCTGGGCAGGTTCAGTTTGTAGTGTTTGTTCAGTGTTGACAATTGTCAACCGGATACAATGCCTTTTTGTTTGTTGTGACTCATGTGGAGGGGCGTGGCCTGCAGAGTCACCTAGCAGGCCGGGCTGCCTCTGAGTCGACTCTCTAAAGCCCAAACTTCAGCTCCAGGAGATGTGTCTTTGGTTTTGTCACCTAACAGCTGTATCAAATCAGTGAAATGTGCTCTGTTAGCACATGGTATATGACGTACTTTCCTTATAGGCTGATCTCCCAGAAGACAACTTACACCCACTGTGGACCTGGCCGTAATCATACAGTAAAGGCATTAGAAAGGTCTGGGAATTCGGATTTACAGAACTGAATGGCTAGAACCAACCAGGGTGTGGATATTGCCAGGAAGTCAGCATAATCTTCTGGACTGTCTATGAGTACATGGAATTTAGCAAGTCACCTGCTGTGTCAGTTACTTTTCTGTTGCTGCGATAGAACACTTGGTGGAGGGGTGGTGGAGAAAGGCTTTTTCTTAGCTTATGGTTAAAGAATATGAGTCTTAAACTGGCAGGGGAAGCACACAGAGAGAAAGGAAATAATAGGGAGAGGCTGTGTACCCTCAAACACACCCCAGGTGGTATACCTTTTCTGTCAAGGCTACACCTCCTAAAGGGCCCAAAACCTCCCCAGAGAGCACACCAACTGGAGACTATGTGTTCAAATATGTGAACCTATTGGGGATGTTTCATGTGATGAGAATCTCTAAGACTCTTAGTTTCTATCCAACAAGCATGGTTCACAGGTTTAGGAACAATGGGTGTCTAGGTCACCTACATACAAAGCATTTAGAGAGCCTGTAACGGGGGGGGGGGGGCACAGAGCAGAACTTCTTGACCTGCTGTGCACTCGCATGGCTTCTGAGTGGAACATGGCCATTACCTGAGATCAGACCCAGCTCTGAGAAGACAATGCTGCCTTGTTTTCTAAAATCCCACTTTCTATATAACAATGAGGTTAAAGTCCATTGCCGGCTAAATAGTGTCTGTCATACATTCTGCTCCCGTCCTGTTCTTCACATTCTGTCACTTACAGACTACAGCCATCTCTCTGTGTCATGTCACATCTGCGAGTTTAACCAGCCTAGGACTTCTTCTTGTTTTTTAAGAACTACACTGAATATGTGCATGTGCATGGCTTTTCCCCCATCATCATTTCCTAAACAATATAGTATGACAACTATTGACTCCGAGCTCAGATTGCTTTAGGTCTTATAAGTAATCTAAAAATAATTGAAAGTATAGCAGATGTGTTTAGGCAAGATGCAAACCATGCCATGTTTTTTTTCCCCCCCTCAGGAGCTGGAATTTTATGGAAATTTCTAGAACCAATCCACTACCAGTTTTGAGAGACATCATTCCTGCTGGGGTGACTCACCCTGATCATTGTCTCGAGTCTTTCCCCCATAACATCTTTAATTGTGCAGGTCCCACTGTCACCTTCCTCTCTCATCCTGAGGCTGGGAACTTACTCTGGCTCATCTGCACAAACCCTAGATGCAAACCCATGTTCCTTCATGAGAAAGGTGCATAAAAGAGATAATAAACACACCACACCAGGCCCCATGAACCTGGAGCAATCACTGGAGTGGTGTGGCTTCAAGCCAAAGAACATCAGCTGGAAGATATAAGGGGTAGACTGTCTTATAGCCCACACGAGTGAGGCCCTGCTGGTGTTGGTTTTGTTCCTTATGCTGGTGGACTCTTGGCTCCTGACCTACGAGACAATAGATTTCTTATGTTTTGTGGCAGCCAGTTTGTGGTCACTTGTTACAGCAGCCAGAGCTAACTAACAGCCACCAAGGTCTCCAGACACATTACAAACACTGCTTCTTCACTGCACAGTGCCCATGTCTTCAGTAGCTCTTCACTAAAAGCTCAAGGCAGATGCTTGTGTTTATTTTCCAGCTTATCTCACGTCCTTAGACTATGACTTGCACAGAAATGGCACTGTATGCTTTACTGTGTAGATGATAATGACAAAATATTTTCTCTAATTGTACAAATGACCCCACCTCCCCATCCTGCCAGAATCCCATTTCTCCTAAGTTCCTATTGTGCACATGTCATCTGTATCTTTTCCCATCTCTCTAATCTTCTCCTACCATTGCTTCTCCTTCCAGACAGTCCAATTTTCTCTTGATCCTCTCTTCTGACCGAAGTCCCCAGCCTTGGTTCCACTGTTCAACATAACCATTCACCATGATTCCCACCTCCAGCCAGGTACCTGTCTCCAACTCCTGCTCTTCTCCCAACCCATGATGCTTCATGTTATGTTGCTATAATTCCACCACACTGAGGCTCCCGGGAATCTTTCCTCTCCTCCTTCTCCTGAGCCTTGGAAACACGAGTCGTTTCCCCCTTGTCCTCCTCAGGCTCTGGTGTGGGGGATGGGGGTCTCTGCTATCAATGCTGCCTCCACAGTCAATGCAAATTAGCTACCAAATGATGTCAGCATTATGTATATCAGAGATTGGCTACAAGCCTAAAGTCATCCAACTGCAGTCGTGGCTGCCCGATCACTCAAATGTCCCACATTTCTGCCCTCCTTGTGCCCCAAGTCCCTTTGTATTGTGACCATCCAAAAGTGGTACATATTTTTTCTTCAATCTCTTGCTTTGATTTTCTGAAATCCCCCACGTTATAGTATGCAATAGATTTCAGCAGAAACACCTTGCCAGGTGCTACCTCTGTGCAAACATGCCTGGGCTAGCATATAGGAGGGCAGAAGAGGTGAGGGAGGCTGAGGCAAGCATAGCCTCCAGCCAGAGAGCACCAAGCATGGGAGAGGGCACAGCTGCCATCCACAGCAGCTGCCTCCCTGAGTTAAAACTGACACCAAGTCAGTCCCATGAGAACGGATTGGGTAACAGGTAGGTTTCTGAGTGTGGACAAGTGCTTGTTATTTTAAACCCTTACATTTTGGACTGTTGCATAACAAGAGATAACGTACAGGAGAAAGCACATGTTAGCTATGAGCACCAGTTCATATTTAGATAAAATGCTACCATATCAGCTGGCCTTTTCCATCGCCTTCAAAGGCGTCTTTGATGTTTGCGTGGCACCCTGCGCGTAACACCCCCATGCTCTCTCATCTCCATTGTTCCACTGATTGCTTTGCCCTTACTGTTATTTGTATGCAAACCCGTGGGCTGTAAGAGTGAAGCCACAGACTCTGCAGCCAGACTGTGTGGGCTTGAGTTCTGACTCCACCACTTATTAGCATATGACCCTGGCAAGCTCATCGCCTCTCTGTGTTTCAGTCTCCTCATCTGCAGATAAGAACAATGGTAACATGGCCTAGCGTAAGAAGGGTAATGGGTGCCTGTGGATGCCAGGTGCTTGCATTTTGCTCACTAAGGAAGGAGAGAAGGGGAACTCATCTCCTCCTACAGCAAGTTGAGTGCTCCGGAACCAGCTTGCTGTTCCTTCCTGTCTGCAAAGCGTGGGTTTAACACAGCATCTCTTGTGCAGTAAGTTCCATAGAAACAATAAACATCTTTGGTGGATGAAATAGTCATTGCACAGAGTCAGGTCTAATTTATCAGGAAGGAAGTGAGAAGTGGCTTGCCTTTGTATTCAGGGAGAAGCTCGCTGACAGTGGCGACCATCTTGGTGAACATTTTAGGCTTTGGATGATGCTGCCTAGCTTTGTTTCGGTTTACTATAGAAGTCATTTCAATCTTAGCTTTAGACAAACTCAGATTTAGAACTTCACCCGTGAAGATGTAGAAATCCAATAGGAGTCTCTCCCGTTAAACCGCGCTTTCATCAGGGGCCAGTTCTTTCTTACAGGGTCTCCAGTTGCACCTCTCTCTTTGCACTCCCTGGCTTATAACCTCCTCATTCTATCCCCAAAGCCTGTCAGAACTCCTCTCTGATTCTCAGCTCAGGCAGATCTTGGAGTCACAGTCAGGACACTTCCTGTTTAAGAGCCTGTTTTCACTGACGGAGGTCCACCTGGCTCCCCGCTCTCATAGTCCTCAGCTCCACCACACAGGCATGCCCGCCTTCACTGTGGAAGATGGCCCATTCACAGGTATGCAGACTTGAGGGTTAGGGTCCCCTGATCCTAGAGTCCTACCTCCTCTAAGAGATAATGTATTTGTGACTTGGGTCCAAACGGTACCCAGAGAATAGCACAGGCGCCCCCAGGAGAAGCCTTGACCACAGTTTTCCCATCTACATTACATCATCCATGTTGCTACATGAATGGGGCCTCCTGGAGTTATATGAAACAGGAAAGACATAGATAAAGTAACTCAGAGAGCTTGTCCAATGAGACTTCCACGATACTTCCATTTTATAAATCCTATTGGTAGCATAAAAAGCTCTGTGTTATAAGTCCTTATAATCTATGTCTTGCTGGAAGGAAAAGTGGATTTAATCCATTCTTCTTTAAAGTGCTAATTTCCAAACAATGTTCTAAGAAGTTACTTTAGGATTTTTTTTTCTTTATTCAATTTTGGCTTTAAAGATTTAAATACTTTAAACCCTATAATAAGCAAAAGCCCTTTGATATCTCATTAGCATTCTTTTAGATTTATTAATTTTTAATGTGTACGTGTTAGTGCGTGTGGGGTGGGGTGGGTGTACTTGCAGGTGAGTGTGGGGCGATGGAGGCCAGAACAGAGAAGCTAGACTCCCTTGCAGCTGAGTTCCAAGCAGCCGTGAGCTGTGTGGCATGGATGCTGGGAACCTTCCCAGCTCATCACATCTACACACTCCCTTTTCCTGCACAAGCTGGCACACTCACATGTTTATCTGTTTAGATGATTAGAACCATATAATCTTTGGAGGCATTCTTCCGCTTCCTTTAAGAGACAATGATATGGATAAATGTATGTTTATTGCAGAGTTTAAAGTGTTTGAAATATTTTAAGTCGAAATTGAATTAGGTACAAAAATCCTGAAGTGATTTCTTAGAACACAGTTTTGAAAACAGTACTCTTAACTCCTCTTAACCACTGAGCTATCTCTTTGGCTCAGCCCAGTCTAGCAAATCCTGCTATCCTGACCACTATTGTATTCTACAACGTCCAAAACTTAGGGATTGGCTACAGTGTCTCCTACCATCATGGTTATCAGGGAAGCCATTTGATGCCACAAAGCAAATCTCTGACAGAAACCCAGAAGCAAAGGTACTGAGTTCATTTCTATCACAAATCAAAACCCTCCCCACATTGTGCAAGAAAACATTAACAAAAATAAATAATATTACCGTGATCAGGCACACAGAGCCACTAATTACATACCAGACAGTGGTGTAAATACTTGACTGGAGCACAAATATTAGTTCATTTTACAGATGAGGCAACTGGGATATAAGGAGGTCACTAGGCCTCTTGAGGACAAACAGCTGAGACCCAGCAAAGACTAAGAGGCTCTGCTCTGGAGAAACTACAGCAGCAGTAAGGATCCATGAGTTTTAGAAGCCTGCACGGTCTCACAAACTGGGTCTCACAAATTGACCATAAGTGAGAAAAGAACATGAAGGAGGCTCAGAGGGTGCTCTTGCTGTTTCCAGACGTAGCTGGTAACGTTTTTCACAGCTGTGACAAAGACCAATTCAGGAGAAGAGTTTCGTTTTTGCTTCCTGGTTTTAGGGGATGTGCCAACCCAGACAGCTGGTGGTAGGTAGCTGGTCACATGGTCAGGAAGCAGAGGGAGACAGGCGCTACTACTCAGACTGGCTTCCTTTTCCTCCTGTTTCATTCAGTCTGGGACCCCAGCTCATGGGATGCTGCCTCCCATATTCAGAGGCAGGGGGGTCTTTGTCTTAAATGTCTCTGAAACACCTCCCCACATGAGCCCAGAAGTGCATCTCCAAGGCCGCTTTAAATCCAGTCAAGGATCAACCATCATTCCCACCCCATTAAGTGATAAGAATGGGAGTCAAGTCATGGGGATGGCCGGAAGCTTCTTTAGTGATGGGCTAGAGCCAGACTGGAGAGAAAGGGTGAGGGTGACAGTGGTGATGGTATCTTCAAACTGTGTCCTGAGCTAGACGTCTTCAGCCAGCAGAAGAGACAGGGACAGGAAAGTCTGACTCCGCTTTAGTCTAAAGTAACGGAAAGAGATTTCCCAGAGAGTAAAAAGTCCAATTGCTTTCTTAGCTCTGTCTCCTCACCCATAAACACTGTATGAGATGGGGAGAAACACTTAGGGGCGGACTTTACTGTCCACATGAAAACAAATAGAGGAAAGGTGGGTTCCCCCAACAAGAAGGAGTTGGAGCTCATTAAGCACAGTTTCCCGTTAAAACTCCACTGTAGTCGAATACATACCATTTGCATTTTCTTAGTGTGTTATACACCTTACCTGTTTTACATGCTCAGATATACCTTATCCGTGAGACCCAGGAACAGTGATGTTTGAAAGAAATGGTTCTACTGCTGTGCCGGGTTCTAAGTCATTCTGTTGGAAAGATGAGGTTGATTGAGATTGTGTTTCAACACACTCAGCACTGCCCCTTCCATACATAATGTCATGTGCAAAGGGAAAGAAAGCCATATTCAGCTAGTCTCAGTGGTACATGCCTGTGTTCTCAGCACTCAGAGAGGCAGAGAAGGACAGATCTCTGAGTTTGAGGCCGGCCTGTTCTACAAAGTAAGTCTAGGACAGCCAAGGCTACACAGAGAAACTATGTCTCAAAAATAAAATAAAATAAAATAAAATAAAATAAAATAAAGGAAAAGAAAGAAAGAAAACCATATTCTTTTTAAAATTTTATTTTTGTAGATGAATGCTGTATGTGCATGTCTGCCTGCATGACAGAAGAGGGTATCAGATCCCAGTAGAGGTGGTTTGTTAGCCCAGTGCAGCCAGTGCTCATAACTGCTGAGTCATCTCTCTAGTCCCCATTTTTCCCCCATTTTCTTTTTACTCAGTGGAACTACACACATTTATTTAGGTTCTGTCAAGAAAGTCTGCTTGTTTATATTTTTTGTTTTTCCCAGCTCTGTTGCGTCTGTTCCCAGGATCAAGCCATAACTGATACATATTTATATCCTTGGTAGATACTGGCATTACAAATGGCTGATGGAGAGGAGCGTCCTATGCCAGAAAATTACGTAAGCTGCCAAGGCGACAGCTTTCCCATTCTTGGAGGCGGAGCACCCCAGTCAGCTGTTGTGAAATGCAGAAAGTGCAAGAGTCTCTCAGACTGATTTTTCATTAGTGAGGAAATCCGGGCCAGCCCACACTCACCAAGTCAGAATTGCTGAAGACAAGGCCCATGAAACCTTAAAAGTCAGAGGAAATGGAATAACCTAGGATTTAAAAAAAAAATAGCAAGAAGTTGTTTGAAAGTGTTTCTGGACTTAAAAAAACAGTAAGTTTTACAAAAATTGTTATCACATATTTGTCTTGTGCTCTCAAGGCAACGAAAACAACCCAAACAAAATTTGTGCTCTGTGTTCTGCACAGTGCAGTGGGTACAGAGCCCAGCACGTGAGGCCACAGCTCATGTTCTGCCTAAGATTCCCTTGGGGAGGCTGGTTGTGGGGAGCTGCTCACTGCCAAGCTTCAGCCAGGAGGAAGGCCTGACCCAGTCTCCTGCTGGGACATCTCCCAGTAAAGGCTTTCCTCAAGAAATTTCCTCCTGGAACTCCTGATACCTACAAGTCTCTCTTACATCTTCTTGGGTATTCAGTAATGTTTTGAAAGCAAGTTAGATTTCCAGGAGTTGCTGCCACTCCTGTGACTCCTGTGCACAGCACAGATGGAAGATTCCAAAGTGTGGGGCACTAACCAGCAGGGATTTGAGATAAAACCTGTGTTGAATAGTTTTATGTCAACTTGACACAAACTAATGCCATCTGCAGAAGAGAAGCCCAATCAAGAAAATAAGATTGGGCTGTAGGCAAGACTGTAAGGCGTTTTTTTAAAACTAGTGATTTATTGGGGAGGGCACTGTTCATAATGGGTGATGACATCCCTGGGCTGGTGGTCCTGGGCACTAACAAAGCAGGTGGCTGAGTAAGCCACGGGGAGCAAGCTAGCAAGCAGCACCCCTCCATGGCTTCTGCATCAGCTCCTGCCTCCAGGCTCCTGCCCTGATTGAACTCCTGTCCTCACTGCTTTTGAAGATGAACTGTTATATGGAACTGTTTGCAAAATAAACTCTTTCCTCCTCAAGATGCTTTTGGTCATGGTGTTCTATCACAGCAACAGTAACCCTAACTAAGCCATAACCTTATTCCTTCCACAAGTCAAAATATAGTAAAGAATCTTACAAGATTGGAAAGGAGAAAGTATTTGCATAGCCAGCTGTGAATTCATCTCAGTGGATTGTTTGTGTGACAGAAGGAGGGAAAAGGGACTATTTTACTAATCAAGATACCCAAAACTACTATGTAAGAATTACCAATTAGCAGAGAATTAGAATACAATGCCTTTATTTGATGAGCATCGCTTAGCCTGTTAATGAATCAGAAGGTGTGTGCAGCTAAGTCGCGAAGGACAACCACCAGCAAAGCTCTGAATAGCTAATTAATAATTTAGCATGTTATCTAATTAATCTAGCAACTAATTAAGAGACTGGCAAAATACGCTTTATCGGCAAATGATCAATTGTCTGCATATTAAAACATATTGTGTAAAACTCCTTGACCCAATGTGTAAATTAATAAAGTCTATCGTCCTGAAGTGTGTTAACGTAAGGCCTGAACCTCACACGAACCCAGTAAACACTGGGAGGGGATGGTGAAGCAAGAGGTGTGTTTAGGAGTCACAGGGGAATGTTCTCCTGATACCAATCTTATTGTGTCCCAAATGCCAGTCTCCAGGTGACTCCCTTGCACCCTGAGAAACCAAGAGCTAGTGGGTGACTCCCATAATGGTTACACTGAATGAACCCAAAGACAGAGTGAAGACGAATGGAGTGTGTCCTTGGATTTTTGTACCTAGCTCTAAAAAAAAGAAAAAGAAAATTAACGAGAGAAAGATTGTCTGAATGTTTGTGTCAACAGCAGGGCAATGTAGCCTGAATCACTGCTGTACCGAGCTGCATACCTGGACTAGATTTGAAATGTAGGATTTGATCCTCATTGATTTTATTTTAATAGTTTTTTTTTTTTTGCCTCAAATTAGGAACTAGAATCTGTTTTCAAGTAACTTTACTTCTTTTGTCCAATTGCAAAAATAAGAGTACAGAATAAAATCTCAGACCATGCGTTCAGTAGATGGACTGGGTAAAATGTGGCCCTGAACCATGGCCATGCGGAGGAATCAGAAGGCATCAGTCTGGACGCTTCTTCCTTCATATCTAACTTTATATAAGTGGACTCACATAGACTGTTACTCAGCTGTATTGCTTGAAGTGTTGAGGCTGCCTTTCTGTCTTAACGTGTACACATGGATATTTTCTATGCTCCTTTGTAAACCATGATGTTTAGTTATGCTAAAATGTATTGTCTTATTCCTCAACTAGTAGTCCTAAGAATTGTATTCAATTTCCCAGTGCTCTTGATGGTTCTAATATGCTCCTCTATACAGCTATTTGTGGAAGAATCTGCTCTTATCCTTAGGACCCATTTCTTTACTGCATTGATTGGTGATTGAATGACTGATTGAGTGATCGATTGATTGGTTATGCTTGCACGCATATGCATGTAAAAACACATGCATGGTACAACTTGTTGGTGTCAGTTCTCTCCCATGACAGTGTTGGTCAAGGGTCCACACTCGGGCCTCAGCTTTGATGGCGAGCACCTGCGCACACAGAGCTGTCTTAGCAGGCCAGGGTCCATTTTAAAAGCAGAGGCAGGTATGCCTTAAGAATCTGCCTCTCACTGCCAATTGCTCTTACCCAAAAGTCTGTGATGATGTTCCCAGGGGCACTCAGGTCAGGAAGTCTCTGACCTAATGAATGCATTAATCCCTTGATGGCTTCAGAACATGCTGGCCTCATTGGAAGGTCAGGAAAGCCACAGATGGGACCTTTTTGGAAGCCAATGGGGGCATGTCCTTTGGGACCTTGTCTTGTTCTGCCTTCTTTCTGTATTTCCTTTTTTCATTCTCCACTCAACCTGCCATGATATGTTGTTCCCCTGCACCTTTCCCACCATGATAGACTGATTGAAACAACAAGTTTTTTTTTTTTATTTGTTTGGTCATAGCTATAAAAAAAAAACAACGAATATATCAGGTGTTGTTTTAATAAGCTTAGAAGAATTGGGTAATGTGGCTCTTCACAAACAGAGCAAATCTTTTGTTGGAACTTGGGCATTTGAAAATCTGGAATGAGTCCTGCAAAGCCTCCCATACATCTGAGGGACATACAGGTTAAGAGTATCTGTCTCACCCTCCCTGAGATATGGAGCCTGATTCCCTCCTGTGCTTTTATCTGGATCCTGCCTACCCCACTCACCAGTTGAATGCTAGTTTGTGTTTTGGTCACATTGGTTTCCCAGGAAAGCATCCTCAACAAAGGTGATGTCTTATTAAGCAGATCTCTGCTTGTTCAGGGCCTCTTTTCTGCCAAGATCCCTCTGTCAACTTAGCTATCTACTGCTAGTATAAACCAGAATGCCATGGGCTGTGTCTAGAACATCCCTGCTATGTGCCCCCAAACTGTAGGTGGTGCCTTGCATAGATACACATTTCCATCATGAAGGCAGGGTCAGGATCCCTTGCCATGGGGACCTCATCCTGGGGTGCAGTTCGGTGGGATGCCTGCAGAGTGGGATCCTTCCCTTCTGTCCCTGTCTGTGTAGTCTCACACTCTTGCTCTTATGGATCTTAACCAAAAATTAAAATTAGTGGAAGTTTCTGCTTTCTGGGAGAACCAGGACTGTGATGTTGCCTAACCTGAAGTGAAACACCTCTAAAACAAGAGCAAAGCTCCCCTCTCTGCCCACCCCCGATGAAAGATGGGCCAAGTCACTCTTTAAGGCAAAGAGCTGGCAAAGGTTTGGATAAAGATGGCTGGTGCTCTAGAGTTGAAGCCCCAAAGTCAGGGGCAAGAATGAGCTACTGCTTATAAGTCAATTGGTAGAAAATGAATGCTGTATCCAAAAGCCATTAGGGTGGGTCTGTTCTGAATTGGTGTATGTTCCAGAATATCTAACACCTATACATATACAATGGCTAGTTTTTAAAGATTTATTTATTTATTATTTTTAAGATTTATTTATTTGTGTATATGAGTGCTCTATCTGCATGTATGCCTGCATGATAGAAGAGGGCATCAGATCCTATTGTAGATGGTTGTGATTGCTGGGAATTGAACTCAGGACTGCTGGAGGAGCAGCCAGTGCTCTAAACTCCCCAAAGATTCATTTATTTGTGTGTGTGTGTGTGTGTGTGTTTCCACATACATGTAAGGTGATAGTGAGTCAGCTGAAGTGGATGCTTGGAACTAAACTCCAATCCTTCACAGAGCAGTGGATGCTCCTAAGTTCTGAGCCCTCTCTCCAGCACAATGGTGGCTAACTTTTAACTAGCTTTCATGGCTAAGTAAACTTGAATCTTCTGTTCTAAGACTCAGAAAATCTAAACCTTCTCTGTGGAAGTAAAATTACATTAGGCTTTCCCTCTAGTTTTTAGTTTTATTTCCCAGCACTTGTAAGAAACAGGAAGGATTTTCACTTTAATTTTCAATTTAATGTACATACAATCTTGAAGTTAAAAGTCTCAAAATAAAAATTCAAAACACCAATGAAAATGCTTATATCTAAATTTTTTGCTCCCCTGTTCAGTCTAAAATACAGAACAAGACATGTTTCCCACCAGCAAAGCATAGCATACATTTTTAGGACAGATCTTACTGACTGTGGTGCACAGGATTAGGGAGATGGAAACATCTGGGTGTGTCTTCACACTGTTTCGGCTGTCGTCATAGTGTTTAACTAGCCATTCCAGATAAGACACTCCAGAAAGCTCCTATGCCAACAGGACTGTGTTACTTCTTTATTCCACTCCAATGCTAACATGTTTTAGGCACATCCAACCCTTAATCAAAAGCCTTTCTAGAAATGTCCACAGTAGACAAACCTATTACATCAGAAATAAGACTTATAGCTGCCAGTGGCTGGGAAAGGGTGGAAGGGCTGAATTCAGGGCTCTGGAAGCGGGGTGGTGAAATCACTGTGCATTGAAACTGATGGCAGAATATGTGGAATATGGCAAATGAAATGAATTGTGATGTTATGTGTATGTGGGGGGCATATGACTGTGTGCACATGGGAATGGAGGCAGGAGGTCGGTGTGGGGTGTCTTCCTTGGTCGTTCTCCATCTTATATGTTAAAGTGGGGTTTCTGCCTTGACACAGTAGCTGCTAGGGCTACTCTGGGTAGTCAGCTTACCCCAGGGACCTTCCTTCTGCCCCCAGCAGGGGCTGGGGGCCACTAGCCTCTTTCAGCATTTACATGGGTGCTGGGGACCCAAACTCTGGTCTTTGTTTCTATTTCATAGCAAATATTTACCCACTGAGCCATGTCCCCAGCCATGGATTGCACATTAAAAAAAAATTATTATGTGTAAATTGTCTCAACTGAAAAATTCAATAGCAAAAAAAGCAGTCTAAATATACTTGCTACTGCTCTGGGGGGCTGGGGTAAATATCTTTTTCACTACTTTTTAGATTGTCTTGTTTTTTTGTATTCTGGAGAAAAAACAGTAGCTGGAGACTTGCCAGGTCTTGTTCCAATCTGACTCTTTGCCTTATGATGTTACAGGAACATAAAGCATCCTTTGGACCCCGTGTCTGGATTAGCCCCTATGATCCCATCCAAGGGGAGGCCATAAGGATACAAGCAATGTCTGAAGACCAGGAAGCCTGAGTGATTTATTCCCTTGACCAACACTGATGCTCTCTCTCTGTCAGAGATGCTGACAGATTTATTCCCTTGACCAACACTGATGCTCTCTCTCTCTCTGTAGCAACTCCTGGGACCCACTGCCTTCCCTGAGCCTCTGAGCACCACATGCACAGTTAATATTCTGCGGAGGAGCAGTGCAGGCTTGGCTCTTAGTCACAGGGAAAAAAAAAATCCTTCCCTACTGGCAGCTGAGAAGACAGCCCCTCTGGGGACCAATTATTCTATTTTGTGTGGTACATAAAGCAACAGGCCGCTGCCAGCCCCGCCGGGAGCCGCTCCTTTGGGCTTCTGTATCCCGGGCCAGGCAGGCACTCAAGACACGAATTGCTCTTTATGTCAGAAGTCCTGCTAATGACACAATTAAGTAACTGGGGACCACGGAGAAGCTCTTAATTAGGTAAATACTGCTTTCTGAGAAATGAGCGCCTAGCTTCAGGCTGGCATTGCTGTCACATTTGCTGCAGGATGCGTGCTCCATGGGTAAACGAAGCCACTTCTGATGATCCCGTCTCCGCCTGATGCTTTCTTCCTCCGGTCCTGCAGAATACTTTCCACTTCATTACAATAGCACAGGCTGGTCCCTTGTAGAGTTGTATGTAGAGGAAGGGGCCTGGCTGATGTTGAACTATCCCTTCCTCAAGACAAGAACTGCCCCTACGTGTGGGTCATTGGGTTGATACTTAGTTTGGAGGGAACTTTCTCAGCACAGAACTTTACAGTATAAAAATACATGAACTGCACTTTTAAGTTTGGGGGGTTGTTTGGTTTTTGCTGTTGTTTTTGTTTTGTTTTCTAATCAAAGAGACAAATAGCACTGATGAAGGAACATATTGAGTCAGATCCGATTAGTGAGACAGTGTCTTTCATATTAAAAATATAAAAATATACCACCTATATCCAAACAATGGGGAAGAAAGGAAGAAGAAAGTGAGAACATACCATCCCTTTCTCTGCACTTGGGAAGTCATTTTTCTTTCAGCCTTTTGGCTAAAATAGCCAAGAGATATCTGATGGTGTGATGGTGTTCATGACCTGGCTTTCGCAGCTTTTAAACACAACGATTTGTAATCTTATCCTTAAAATAATGTGAATGTGGCTGATTAAGAAAATTTAGAAATGTGTTGTTGGTAGTGGAGGCCAGGGAGGAAGTACATTAGTTACTTTTCTCCTTGCTGTTAAAACAAACAAACAAAAGTGGATAAAAGCAACTTGAGAGCAGATTTATTGTCTCACAGTTTGAGGGGATACAGTCCAACCTCCTGAGCTACAGCCAACATGGCATCCACAGTTGGAGGTCTGCTTGCTTTCCCCTTTTTACCTTTTCACTTTCTTCAGGACCCCATCAAAGATACATGGACTGTAGACATGAAATTAATCTAAATCTGTGTAAACTTAGTTTGGCTAAGTGTATAACCAGCTTTCAGAATCTCTAAACTCGTTTCATAATCTTATGTTGTCCGCTTCCTATGTGCAGGGATAATGTGTCTCACTCTCAACAGTTTTCTTCTCCATTGTTTAGATTTAGGTGGAGGCTTTTCTGTTTTAATATGGAAGACTCTTGTTTCACTATTAGGATCCGATTCACTGTGTTCCAAGCATTCATTTCACCACCGGTGGCATTTGTCTCTTTAATTAGGAAAACAAACAAAATCCCTAAAAGTTTAGTTTGTGTTCTTTTTATGTTATAGATTGATGCACAAAGGAAGTTCCCTCCTAACAACGTATCAATGCACTCACACATATCAATTATTATGCAATGCTATGGTTTTAAGTTTGTACCACCAACTTGATGTGTTAGGAACTAAATACCCAAATGCTACAATGTTGAAAGGTGGTTCAGCTCTCCATGCTCTGCTTTCAGGATTTTTTCATGGTGGGATGGGCCTTATTATTCTGGATGGGCTTGTTGTAGAAGGGAGCTCATCCCCTCTTTGCCATTCTCTCTACCTGCTCTTCTTCTGATGCCTTCTCCTGTGGGCCTATGCAGAGCCTATGTGGCTCTGTAAGTAGACACAGAGGAGATACCACAATATGATCATGTGAGTCAGGTGGGACACAGAGCACTCACCTCAGCCTATGCCCAGTCGCCTCCATAATCCACACGTAGACGGGAGAGCTGTTGGGACCAAGCTTTGAGTTTGCCAGCCACGGTATTTATCATTTGAAAGATCTTCTCATGTGCCACATTCACAAAATGCCTTTGCTAATCTTGCTGTCTTGTTTTACTCTAAAACATCAGGACAATCTTTTCTTGTTAACCAAACCAGCACAAGCTTGGCCAAGTAACCCCAGAAGGCCTGTGTGGTGCTTGGGGCTGGGCCCATGTCAGACTAAGTTAACCTGCCATGACAGTCTGCGCATTGCTTTCTCTATGCTGAGCAGTTTTTTTTTCCCTCTGCTAAAGCAGGGAATCTAACAACTGTGCTGTGACTCTGAAGCCAAAACCACAATTGTAGGGCTCATGTATTTAGAGCAATGCCTTGTGCTGCCGTCGCCTTGTGTCACCAATTTTGAGAAGATGTGGTTAGACCCACTGACTGTTGGCATTTCTAATGTTTCAAATTAAAAATAACTGCCACAGCTTCTTCTATAACAAAAATTAATTTGGAATTGCCACAGAAATTAAATGACATCCATCCAGATATTTCTACCAATACCACCAATTAAATATTCTCCCAAAGACTCATGGGATAGTGATTTGCCAACCTTTGGTACTTAGTATGTTTCATGTTTTGACTAAATATAAAATGAAACTTTTATACTTAGGAAGTTGTTTGTGAAATGGTTGTATTGCTGACATTAATATTTGACAGATGGCATTCTTACCAAAGGAGAAAAGTCAAAACACACTGGGAGGCCTGGGTTGTGTTTTTAATGGATAACCCAAAGATATGACTTTCCTTCAGTATCAATAATCACTAATGCTGATAAGAATTATCACCATAGGAAATGCTGGCATGTTCATAGTCAAGACAAAGAGGCATTCTCTTCTAGAATCTTCCCTAAAATATATAATTATGTGGTTGTTTCCACCACTGATTGTAAAAATGGATAGTCATCCTTGTACATACTGTAGTCTCAGCACTGAGGAGGTTGAGATGGGAGGCATGAAAGTTTGAGGGCTGGTTAGGATACAGAGTTTTGAGTCTCTGTCTCTAGGAAAAATACAAATGTATATATTTCCTTAGAATTTTGCTTGGTAAACCTCTCAGAAGCCTCTAGTCTGTGATGGGAGACTCACAGTTCTCTGTCCAATTCAAGCCATGCAGTGAGGCTGGTGGACTCTGAATTTGAAATGACAGACATCTGGTATACCTGTTAATTCTCTGGTAATGAACAATAATAGCATTTGACTTGTCCAAAACAAAAAATAAAGAAGTTTGTCCATGCTTTAAGATGTTCAGTCAAGCAGTCAGGAAGACATTCTTAGCGAAGGTTTCTAAGGAAGAAGTCACTTTGAACATGAATGACCATTTGTTTCTTAGTTGCTTATTAGAGCTGCAATCTCTACACTAATGGTTGCTAATCACAACAGATCCAATTTGATTCATTTGCATAGAGCCTTTGTGGTGGTTTGAGTGAGAGCTGTCCCCTAAAGCTCAGGTGTTTGAACACTTGGTTCCCAGCTGGTGGCACTGTTCCAGGAAGTTAGAGACCGTTTGTAAGGTGGAATCTTTCATGAGGAAGCACATCACTGGGGACAGGCCAAAGCTTTTCTCTCTCCCCACTTCCTGCTCTTTCCTGATGCTTCCTACATGTTTATGAAAATGTGGTCAATCAGCTTCCTGCCGTCATGCTATGCTTTCCTGCCAAGCTGGGCTTTATCCCTCTAGAACCATAAGCCATACTAAACCCTTACTTCCTTACTTTCACTCATGGTATTTTATCACAGCAACAGAAAAGTAACTATTATAGTTACATCACGGAAGACCCATCCCTTTTCACTGTAACTTAAAGGTTATATATACATTAAATTTTTTTCTGACAGAAATTTTGTGTCTAACATATGATGTGCTATAATAAAGTCAACAGACTTTAAGAAGTTACTGTGTACAAAGATGCATGTAATATTTCAGCAATTTTATTCTTGATTACGTATTAGAGTGGCAATATTTCTGCTGAACTGGGTTAAATAGAATATATCATTAAAATAAGTTTTATTCTTTTTATTCTCTTACACATAAAATTTACTTTATTGCATTTTATCTTTATTGTGCATATTTATGGGATATAGAAAAGTAGTTTAGTCATATAGATAATATATAACGATCCAATCAGGGCACTGCAGTTCTATCTCCTCATACATTCTTCTCACTTTTTTTCACCTGTAATTGTATATATTTATGAGGTACAGTTTGGTGATTAGTAAATAACTTCCATTCTTATGGAATCAGGTTTTATTTATAAAACACAGAGACTATGCCTACCTTCAGAAATGTCGCAGCAGAGTAAGACCATATACACATCCAGGTGCTAAGAAGATGCCAAAAGTACATCATTTTGTTCATTTGTTCGTTTGTTTGTAAAAGAAGGGATATGAAGGCCAGACATTTACGCAGGCCTTCGGCTGCAGATTTAGCAATAGCATGAATTAATATTTATTTTTTTTAAATATTGGAAGCACATGACTGAAAAAAAGAGAAATGAATTGGGCCAAAAATCATGCTGGGTAAAAAACATTTTATTTTCAACAGAAGACACAAAGGGTAGAGAATTAAATTAGAAGGCTCTAAACTGATCAGGGTGGTAGCACTTGCAGATTAGATTATTAAGGAAGATGCTTTGTTAAAGAAAATCATCATCATTTTGAAGACAGTGAATTTGAGAAGATTAACAAGCTTGAGAAGGAAAGTCCATGTAGGTCCGTGAGTCACTTGTACACTTTGAGCCTCTATAAAGATCAGTACTTATGTGCACACTCTTATCAAGGAGACCGTCTCTCTCCAGCTGTCTCTCTCTCTCTCTCCAGCTCTCTCTCTCTCTCTCTCTCTCTGTGTGTGTGTGTGTGTGTGTGTGTGTGTGTGTGTGTGTGTGTGTGTGAAGTATGTGTAAAGGCCAGAGGTCAGCCTCCAGTGTTATTCTGTAGGTACTGGCCATCTACCTTGCTTTTTGGCATATCATCTCTGACTGGGACCAGTAAGGCTGACTGGCCAGGGACTCTTAAGGATCTGCCTGGCTCCCTCAGTGCTGGAGTTACAAGGATGTGCCTGGCTTTTCACGTGGGTTCTGGAGATGAAACTCAGGTCACTGTGCTCGCGCTGTAAGTACTTTAGCAGCCAAGCCGTCTCCCAGGCTCCAACAGACTCATCTTGATAAGAACTGGATTGGGGATGTATAATCCACAACTGTGTCAATGGAGAAAGCTCTCAGCTGCATCTTAGGGAGGAATGATCCTTTGAAGTGGTCTTTTCCCCAGTCTCAAAACACATTCTTTCATTTGAGAAAATGCCATGAAACCCTTAGATGTACAGATGCCTCGACACCAACCCTGGCCACTTCCTAACTCGGAAAATTACATTGTTATTATCGATGTTCTCTTCTGGTGGCTCTATTTTCAAAAGACAAATGACTCTGGTTGGAATCTAATTTCCTCTTAGAATTAATGTTGCAAAATTAATGGGCCACCTGATCACGTTTCAAAGGGTAAATAAATGACCATCCTTGGTTTGGGTCAGGGTCAGCGGTGACTGTGTGACTCACAAAAAATGAATGAGCACAAGTGAGTGGACCTGTGGCCAAGAAGCCATGAGCAGTGCTGAGGGGCAGCAGTCGCTGGGGAATTGTTCTTCTTTCTCCTAGTCCGCTCAGATTGCAGCTTCCAGGAATCGTGAAGGGCTGAGGCTGCTACCAGAAGGCAATGGGTTAGCTTCATGACCCTTCTAGCATTCTTGGGACATGTGTGCCACTGTGTTTCCTTAGGGCAGGGGCTGGCTTTCCCAGACCAAGCACAGTGTCTAGCATGAGGAATGTGCTCTCTCTTTGTGGAGTAAAGAAAGAATGGCAGGGAGCAAGGCAGGAAAGAGGATGAAGACCTAAGAGAGAAGAAAGGTGACAAGAAGAAGGGAGGATAGGGAGAAGAATAGAGACATTTAGAGAAAAAGAGAGAGAGAAAGGAAAGGAAGGGCCAGGCTTCCTACAGAAAAGCTCATGAAACCAAGACAAGGAAAGACAATTTGAACCTCATAAAGAAATTCATTTACTTTTGTATGACCTAAAGGATGGGAACAAGGACCCTCAAATATACATAACATGACTGAGTTTTAAATAACCCAGAACCTCCATTACAGTAGGCGGTTATCGCTGTTTTATTTCATGGGAGCCGAGGAAGTGGGCAGTGGGGAAGGACTTTGAGGATGAATGCGTCTCAATGGCTTAGTCTTAGGACACTGGCAATGCTCTGTTTACATGGGGAAAGATGACAAGTCACAGCTGTGACTGGCCACCTGGAAGCTGTGCTCCTGAGGCAGGCGCGGGAACAAGGAGAGAGCTTCAGCCCACACTTTCCATTCTCGGGATGAGACTTTAAGTCTCAAATTTGAGATTTGGATTTGAACATGCTCCTTAGTCCCAAGCCAGTTTCCGCTGGAGGCATGGTCTGAGAGCCCCACACTTTTGGGTGTGGTCAAGGCTGGCCCATGAGCAAACATAGCAGCACACGTATCCGCAGGACCACAAGAATGGTTGGCGGAAGTGTTTCCCGAATACGGGAAGGCCTGATTTCCTCCATTGTCTTCACCCAAAGCTTCCATGACACTCTGCATGCCACATTCCTCCTGACCTTTGCCCTTTTTCTGAGATAGCATGGAGTGGTCTCCTATCTTAGGGGGTATGACACGCTGACTTTCTGTTACATAACAGTCATATAATAACCATAGTTTATGGATAAATTAACGGTGACAATTTAAATCTTGGCCATTGAAATCATATAAAATGTCTCAGAACCAAAGTTGAACATAATCAAGCAAAGGGACCACCCTTACCAGTTTCTACTTGCTTTACCACATTAAATGTCACACATGAACATAAATTCCAAAACAGAAGGAGATACAGATAACAATGCAGCCCAAGTCCTGTTACTTTGGCTTCATAATCAGGAGGTGTGGCCGCTCCCTTTGCAGCCACTCCCAGGCACGTGACATAGGTTTGGGACCAGAATGGAGCCCAAACAGTGACAAGTTTATTCCAACCTCTGCATGCAGCTGAGCTTCGGGTGACATTATACAACAGGGACTTCCAGAATGACTGTGCTGTGGAACACACTGTTTATTAAGGGACAAGTAATAAAAAGTGCTAATTGGAGTTGACATGGGTATTATCCTGTATATGGCAGAAGTTGTTTATGACTTAGAACGTAGGTCAGCAAGCTTCCTCTGCAAGGGCCAGATAGTAAATATTTTATTTTCTGTGGCCATCTGGCCTCTGTCACAACCACTCAACCCAGTCACCATAGTATAAAAGAACGCTGGCATGGATAATACATAAATGAATAAGAGTTGTTCTAATAAAACTTTATTTATAAAAACAGACAGCTGCCTGGATTTAACCCACAGGCTATACTTTGCCAAACCATGACTATATTTTTTTACAGGAATATTTTATTACTGATACTGTTTAGAATTACTGAGGTTTATTGGATATTTTGTTTATAAATTCTCTACAGAAAAGGCACCCCTATTCTGAAAATGCGATTTCTCCCCACTGCCAGCCCTGGTTCTCCATTATTTACGACTGACTCTTGGAAGACAAACACAAGGCCCAGTTCATCCAGGTGGTCAAGGGACCCCAACGGTGGACCTGTAGACTAAGTATGTTCAATAGATATTCTTAAAGTAAATTGACCCAGGTAAAGTTAAATTTCAAGCAAGTCTTATATTAACTAGCTGTATAGTTCATTTCTAGTAGACCCCACAGACTAATAATAATAAATCATTTTATATAGAGTAGGAAAACCTGGTCACAATTATTTTCCCAACAACCACCTCTTTATATGCCACAAAACAATATGCCATAAACAATAATATAAATAAGCCGCTTACTTATATAATAGCGTAGATTAAAATTGTCCGTTCTATCTTTTTTTTTTTTCATCCATCTTATCTCTTACTAGACTGGTCAACACTTCCCACTTCCCTTGGGTCTTGTTTCTCCTGTGGACTTAGTGACCAGCATTCCTCCTGGGCTGGGCTCTGCCCGGGCAGAGCTCCCACGGCCGAGCACGGTGACCTCTGCCAACTGTCCAGAAGCCTCTGGCCACATCCCACTGGAAGAACAGGTGCTGTGGTCTCGCCCTTTCTTCTCCACTCTGCGGCTCCTGACAGACTTCACTGGCTGTTGCCATCTGTTTGCTTTGTACAGTATCTAGGATGACACCTGCCCCTTGTCCGGTGTCATTTCCCGGGGCTGGTAAACATCTTGGCTTTAGGAGCTACCCCTCAGATAGCAGTTTCTTCTGTACTGTGCATGTGTAGATCTTTGCTTTGGCCTTTTGAGACCCACAAGTGTTCCTGAAGTTGCTGGTATCAGAACCTGGGCCCTGGCAACTCTCACAAGCTAAACTCAGACACACATGATCAAAAGTTTGAAAAGCAGAAGGGGAGAGGGACAAAAAGACCCAACAGCCTTCTCAAGCCCATTTTTAGGGCCTTAGCAGTAGGATTAAGTAGAGAAACACACACACACACACACACACACACACACACACACACACATCCTGTGTGGTCATTCCCATCTCTGACCATCCTTGTCTGGGCTCCAGTTCCTCTTGTACGGTGTGTTCCGAGTGCTCAGGCACCCTGTGGAATCTCTCCCCTGGCTGGAGTTAAGCTTCAGACTGCCTTTCCTTTGCCCCCAACATGGGATTCCTGAGGCATTCCAGTTTCCCATTGTTGCAATAGTCGTATGCCTCCTATGTGAGGTGTAAGTGGTGCTTTAGAGAATTTTCTCTCCCAGCAGGACACTTACACAGGACACAGACTAAAGTGGAAGGGCTGCTACCAGCACCACAGGACAGCACTCCTGGGATGCTTAGCCTAGGCACAGGTGCTCTCCCAAACCCCGCTCACCTGGCTGCTAAACAGGAGCAGAGGTCGAGTCCATGAGATGACACAGACATGTTAGGGATACCTCATCCAGCCCTTGTCCTTCACAGGGGCTCCAAACATTATCTTTTAGAGTTCTTTTTCAGGTGACAGTGTCTGTCTGGGGTGAGGAAGCCTGCACTCATGGGATGGTTGGATTCAATCATCTGTCAGCCCAGTGACATCTCTGTATTGGAGTTTTGGCTATTAGATCTCTGTTATTTGCTAATGAGTCCACCAGGTGTGGTGACCTGGGAGACAGGATCTCCTGTCCACCCTTTAGGTCTCTGCAGCCCCACTCACAGCTGGTTCTTTCTACCCCTTCGTCCCTCTTCCGGAGTGGCTCCCTGGTACTGGAGCACACAGACTGCATAAAGCCACACTTTCAGAAGGCCTGACGTGCGTGACCCACCCCTAACCCCATTCTGAGTCAGATAACAGTTCTTGTCTTTCTATCCAGATCCCAGCAATGAGCAGCGTGTCCGAGGCTGGGAGTCACACCATGTCTTTCCCCTGGTCCCTGGTAGAAAGAGTGAAAGAGTGAGCTATGAAAAGGAAGAGCCCTATAAGCAGGAGATGGCAGTGAGGCAGAGACTCCGCTTGGGGTTCTCTCAGACATCAGAAAGACCCTGCCAAGCTGTCAGTCAGCTTCCATTGTTGTGGTAAAATACCCAAGACATTCATCTCAAAGAGGAACGGTATTTTAGCTCATGGTGTCTGAAGGCTCAGCCCATGGTTACTTGAACCATTACTTTAAGCCAGTGGCGAGAAAGGACAACATGCAGGAAGTTTGTAGAAAAACAAAGCTGCTTACCTTACTCATTCTGGTCAGAAAGGGCTGAGGGCCCAGCATCCTCTCCAAGGGCACACTCCCAAAGGCCTAACTTCCTCCTTCCAGAAATCACCATGACACCATGACACTACAGACTGGGGTGCAAGCCTTTAGCTCTAATACAGACCACCATTCTGGAAGGTGCCACTTTGTGCTGAGTCTCAAGTCAATGGTGACAAATGGCCAGATGTGGTCAGGTGGAGAACTGCATCCCATGCCAGGAGTATCGAGCATAAAGAAAGTTTCTCCAGTGCCTGGCTGTGGAACATGCTTCATGGACAGAGTGTACCAGAATTTTGAGTTCCCACACGCCTGATTTCCCAAGCTTTCTGAGTTTGTACAGCATTCCGGAAGTCAGCACAGAGAAGTGAGGAAAGTGCACCTCCTGGATAGGTGCCAGCCTTTCTTGTCCCTGCCTGTCACTCACCTGCAGCTCAGCATGGCTGCAACACAATCCCTGAGGCCACTTGTGGAAAGGCCAAAGCCCTGTTCCCAAAAGAAGTGAGGTAAGAGGTCACTGGGCGGCTCCTCTGCTTCTCAGCCAGTTCACTCAGGAAAACGTAACTTCCGCAGCAAAAACTGCTGCTCAGATTCCCCAGGAGCTGGGCAAAGGCAGAGGAGGGGAAGGAATATTTTGCCTCCCAAAAGGAAACTCTGAGAAGCAGGTGGGGTCAGGACCTTTTCCCTCACTGTTGCCACTGCAGTTCAGGCCCAGAAAAGAAGCCAACAGAGAGGAGACAGACAAAACAGTCAACACAGAACAACCCCACATGGCTATGAAAAGACCCAGCCTTTTCACCTTCCGGCCTCAGATGGCACAAAGAGCCCAACCAGACACTGTGGGACCAAATAGCACCAACAGTCAAATCCCGTGTGCTGGTCCCACATTCATGTCCTGCAGACACCCAGGCACAGCCCACCCCATACAGGGGCATCAGCGGGAGAGGCCGAGGGCATGGACAGCCCTGTCCGAAGCCCTGAAATCAGGTCTCCGTCCTGCCCTCTTGAGGGCAGAATCCACAGAATTCCTCTCTCTGAAGTAACTTTTCCCTTTCCTGAGAGGGGAGATGGTCACCCTCCTAGAACACACACAGAAGATGTGTCTCTCCACCTCACATCAGTGCTGCAGATCCTCATCCATGCTGGTTAATGTCTGCCTCAATAGTTACTGACACTTTGAGGTTAAAAAAAAAACAAAAGCAAAACAAAACAAGCAAAAACTGACAAGTGTTTTCTCCTTGCATTCCTCTATGCAGTGGTGACAGTCCGGGAAAAGGTCTTGTGCCCACCTGCTTCTCAGTTTCCTATGAGGAGGCAAAAAATATTCCTTCCCCTGCTCTGCCTTTGCCCTGGGCAACACGGGAGGCAGTTTTTGTAGCCCTGTGATCTTACGATAATTCACAAGGTAGCGGGCTTCTTTCTTGACTACTTCATGTGCACACATGGTCTGTTAAAGGTGTGTGTACATACGTGTGTTTATAAACACACTCGCACATGTATGCCCTAAAATATGAAAATCCAGAATGTGAACATCCTATAATCTGTTTTCTTGTGGATTGTGGTGGTGTGTGGGGGGGGGGGGTGGCTGGTTGGTTGGTTGGTCAGTTGGTGGGTTGGTTGGTTCGCTGGTAGTTTTCTGCAGTCCTTGGGACAGAACGTAGTCAGAGCTCTACCTCCGGAAGTACACTGCAGCCCTCAGCCCTTCATTTTGCTAATTTACATGTGGTAGAGATGCTTTATCATACCCCATATAGTGTTACCCCTTTTTTTTTTATTAATAAAATAGCATCCCACTGCAAAACTGGATTACTGTACTGCCCGAAACAATACTAAAATACTCATCATTAATGGACTCCTCTGAGCTTCTAAGTCCTTAAAAGAGGAATTGCTGAGTCACAAGCTGCATTTTACCTTCTACGATGTTTCTTTTTTATAGACCACAGGAAGAACTGTGAGAGAATAATTCCCCAACACAGGGAAGGAGTGGAGTGTGATTATTTATGAGTTGGCAGTTGCCACAGGGAAAGATAGCCTTGGAAGAGCAATTGCTTACAGGTTCTAGACAAACAGTTGTCTCTCCTTTTGTGGCCCTGTAACCACCCAGTCAGACCATCCACATGATTCCAGTGAGCCACACACTCCTAACAGGGACTCTGTCATGATGGCTGTGGGGGAAAACACGGGCTCAGAATGTGCATGTGCCTTCAGTGAATAGTCACACTGGAGTCAGGATGCCAGTGTTTCCCCAGTAAATGCACCAGTTAATTCTTGGAAACATTTAGCTTTCAAAGCCTGTCTCCCATTGGCTGGCAGAAAATGAAAGAAGGCTTCTGGGTCCCAGTGTAGAGTTAAGTTAAACTAACCTATCTCCCCATAGCCCCTCAGTTAGGGGTGGGGCCTCATAAGCCTGTAACAACCATAAATTATTTCATGGCTACTTCATAACTGTAGCGTTGTTGTTGCTATGAATTGCACTATAAATACCTGATATGCACGTTATCTAATATTCTACCCCTGTGAAAGGGTAATTCAAACCCCCAAAAAGGTCACAAGCCACAAACTGAGAGCCGCTGCTCCAAAGGATAACCCCTCACCTAGGAGCAGATAAGCAGCACAAATCACGTTGAGGGGCATGCATGCAGAAAGGGGAGGGAGGGTGAGATCGGGAGGGGAGGAGGGAGGGGCTTATGGGGGGATACAAAATGAATAAAGTGTAATTAATAAAAAAAAATGGACACAAGTTGGGGATAGGAAAGTGAGGAGGTCTTGAAGGAGTTGAAGGAGAGGTAACGGACAAATCTGATTAAAATACATTGTATGGAATTCTCAAAGAATAAAAGTACTGTATTACCCCCCAACGTGGCGTGTGGGGGGGCACTATGTATTAAGATATGCATGGTCTAGCTATTTTGGAGGTCAGGGGACAACCTAAGATATTCTTTCTCCCATGAGCCTTGTTTGAGATGGGCCTTCATTCTTGTGGGCACTGGGGTAGGCCATGCTACTCTCCTGTTCTCACCCCCATTTTGCTCTAGGGGTGCTATGATTACAGAAGCTGCCATGTCTGTCTTCACTTAGGGTTTTGGGATCTGAACTAAGGACCTCACATGTGCACAGCAAGTGTTTTCCCCACTGTGCCTTCTCCCTATCCCTGATGCTAACGTTTGAAGAAAGCCATCTTCCCTACAGCTGGATAACAAAACTCCTCTGTAGGACACGACTTGCTTCTTTAGTTCCTTGCCTGTCCACATAAAAAGCAGAGGCCAGAATTAAATGTCCTATTAACTAGGGCTGAGCAGACTCCTTTCTCCTGTGTCTCCTCAGAGTTCAGACATCTTCAGGATATTTTCTTTATCCTACCACCCCAAAAGCTTCTCATGTTTACCAGAGGAAGTGAGGAAGAACCTTGTTGAGAAGAGGAGAGAACACTCAGGGACCTGTCAAGGAGCTAATTACTCACACCCACTAATGATAGATACAGAGGTCAGTTGATTAGTAGCTGATAGGACAGAGAGGTGGACCAGAACCATAAAGCCACAGTCAGTGGAAGCCCTGAACTGTAGCCATGCACTAACTCCCTAGCTGTCTGATCTCGGGTGAGTCCTCCGAGTCATGGCTGCTCTGTAGGGTAGGTGTTTTATGTCTCTGCGGAATCCATGCAGTAGGAGCGAGGAGAAATGCAGCTGAGGATCAAGTGTGCTACTTGTGCCACTGGGAAATGCTCACACATAAAAATGATGCCTAATATTTGGTTTTCAGATCTGGCTTCACTTTGTGGTGTCAGAGTTTCTTGGCATGCGCTGCGCACGGCGCCCAGCAATAAGGGCATTCTACCAAGACTGCAGCTGGGGTAGCGCGGTACACTGTCCGGTTCTTGTGCACTTGGTCTTTGTGATGCCCAGGGTGTTAGAAAAGACTGTGTGTTCTGAGTCAGACTTCCAGAGAAGCCCCTCCACCTGGCTCCAGTCCGCCAACCCCCTTCTTGCCCTCACACCCATGCTCCAACGATTTTCTACAGTCTTCTCTAGCCTTCAGCATCTCTGATCCCTAGATCAAGATTTGTTCTTTAGAGGCTTGGACCCCTTTAAATGCTACAGCTTCTTCCTTGCCCACCCACCTAAATCACTAAGGGCTACTGGTGATAATAAAACCTTTGACTAATGCTTAGGATGGAGAGGAGGGTCTTCATTATGAGTAGATTTGTGAGTCAAGGAGAGTTGTTCATACAAATGTGTGAATGTTTATGGCTGTAAATAGGGGGATACTTTACCCCACTTTTCATCCCTGTTGGGGGGCATTGATGGGGATCCTCAGACTCTGTTCATAAGAACAGGACATGGCCTGGATCCTCTCACTCCTGGAGTCTTCTAGCTGCTTATCCAGCCTTTTACTAGCTATTTAAATGCCAAGGAACTTAGAGAAAAAGCCAGAAACCACAGTAGACTTGTTCTGGCAACTCAGCAGACCTCACAGCCCAGGACACCAACATGCTCTCCAGACCACAGACCTCTGCCTTACCTGTGTCCCAACCACTAAGTTCTTCAGGGGACAGTGTAGAGAAGGTCTTTTCCAGTAATGAAGATGGCCCATCTACACAAGGTCATTACCATAGGACTTCCTGTTGTCTGGCTGCAAGAACAGGAAGACTGTTTTCTGGACCTTTCTGCCTACTTCAATGGTCCACAAATGGTTCTACTAAAGCAAGTCATTCCAGTTAGTTCTGAGATACAGACTCAGCTCCAAGTTCTTATCAGGTATGTCAAAGAAGACAGAAGGTTCGGGAGCACCGTGGAAGCTTCAGCAGGCCTCTCGGAAAGTTGTTCAGGATGCTACTCCCTTTCCCATGTGCAGCCCCAAGGTTCTCCAAGCACCAATGTGATGTCCCATCACACCATCTGCCCTTCTCTGCCATTAGCTATGTTTCCTATCTTCCTGTTCATACACTCATACTTTTATAATCTAGTCCCACACTTGATACTCTAGAAATTTCATAGACAGGAATGAATGGTGCATTTTTTTTCATATAAATGATGCCTTACTGTACATGGGTGTACACATTTCCTTTTATTTGAACTTTTAAATTAATTGTTCTTTGAGACTTTTATACATATACATACTTTATAGCATTCTGATTGCTCTAAACCGCCCCCCTTCATCTCCTTTGCTTCCTGTGACTCACACCCTGCCCCATGTCATCTGGAGTCTTGCCTCCACGTTCTTGATTTTTTATTTTGTTTGTGTCTTTCTGGGTTTGACTAGGTCAGTCTATTTGGCCATGGATTGGGGCTATCTATGAGGGCCTGATGGCTTCACCGGTGGTCCATATCTGAAGACAATGGCCCCCTGTCTCCCAGAGTACCTCACAAATAGATCATCAGTACATACCGTGAACTCCTCTCTAATCTATGACTGATTGATAAGAGGTCTTGGGCCAACCTAGTGCAATTAGTGACGATGTGTGTGAGTACACTAACACATTGGCTGTGTAATGTCTAAAAGCTGGATTTCAATGCCCTTGTCTCTGTCTTCCACTCTTTGCTCTTTCTGTCCTTTCTTCTTTAATGTTCCCTAACCTTAGGGGGAATGCTATAAATTATTTGTTTGGGGATGAGAGCCCTTGTCCATCACTTATTCTCAGCATCATAGCAGACCTGAGTTTCTGCATTTACTTCAGTTCACTGCAAGCAGGAGTTTCTGAATAGGGTTGAGAGTAGTCCTTGACTGAGGGAATGAACATAATTTAGAAGGCTGTTTGAAATCATGTCTACGTGATGTGAGTGGTCAACATGACACAATCTAACATCACCTGGGTAGAGAGTCTCAGGAAGGGGTTTTAGAGGTCAGCCTGGCCTCAGGCATATTTGAGGAGGGTTGTCTTGTTTTTACTGCCCACTGTGGGCAGCACCACTCCCTGGGTTTGCTTGGGTCCCAGCAAGCATGAGCTTAGCAGTAGGCCTGCATGCACCCATTTTTCTCTGATGATGGATGTCATGTGACTGGCTGTGTGACATTACTTTCACCTTGATATCCCTGCTGTGATGACTGTAATCAGGACTTGTGATCTCAAACAAACTCTTTCTCCTGAAGTTGCTTTTTGTCAGGGTACTTTAATCACAACAACAGAAAGGAAACTAGAGAGCCTGTTTAGCTAAAAACCAACTGTGGTTTTCCTCACAGGGCCTCTGACCTCCAAGGGCATGGGTGTGACCATGCTTTCAGCACCAAGCATGGGTTTCCTTCTATGGAATGGGTCTCACAGCTAGCTGGGAAGTGGCTCTTTACTTCCTTGTGGTCTTGCGGTGTGTGCACGTCTTCATGTGCATACACATGCATGCTTGTGAGCACGTACCCACTACAGCGAGCAGTGGGGCAGAAGCAGAGCTGCCTGTAATGCATTCATCCATTCAGTATCTATCTGTAGAGCTGCCACAGCCCAGACACCAGTGTGTCTGAACAACTGTCCACAGTGTGAGGGATTAGAATGTTTATTACTCGACCGAGTCTGGAGGGTCTGAAGAGTCTGGAGAGTGCGGAGACGGTGGGACTACAAGGAATTCTTTCTTTGTTTTGAGGAACCTTCCTGGTTCTATGCTCAACCCCATGGAAAGACCCTCCTCAGCCCCCCAGGCCCATCCCCCACAACTTCATCCTGTACCTCAGAGAGCAGTCAGAGGGGGAGTCAATGTCAGCTCCCATTGTGAGACTGCTGGAAAGGCTAAACCAGCACTGGAGTTGGACCTCCCGTTTCCCGACCCTATATAGTTTATAGAGATTATAAAACCATATAAAATACAACCAAAGTGCCATATGAAGAGTGCCAGTCCTGAAAAGACCTGATAAGCTAGGGTCACATGGAAGGGGAGGAGGACCTCCCCTATCAGCGGACTTAGAGAGGGGCAGGGAGGAGATAAGGGAGGGAGGGTGGTGTTGGGAGGGAATGAAGGAGGGGGCTACAGCTGGGATACAAAATAAATAAACTGTAATTAATATAAAAAATAAAAATTTAATTTAAAAAACATGAAAGATTATAACATCACATAGATTGTCTGTGATCTACTGATTTTACTACATGTCAGATGGGATAAAAAATTTCTTTTATTTAAAACCTTGTCTGTTTGCATACTGTCCTTGGTTCTATCTCTGAAACATGCTGCAGAAGCCAATACACGTGAAGTTAGCCACATTTAGAACTTTTGGCTTAAAGTAGATTCGTCATAATTTTGAAGTGGATTTTGAATCTTGTGCATCATGGGAACCCTCAAACATACCGAAGTATATGTGAATAAATTGTTTCTCTTCAACGTACAAAGAATGTAAACTACTGTGATGGTTTGAGCGAGAACGCCATCCATTGGTGGGACTGCTGCCGGGAGAGACATGGGCAGTGTGAGCTTGTTGGAAGTATGTCCTGGGCCTTGACAGTTCAAAGATCTGAGCCACTTCCGCTGCCTCCGCTTCATGCTGTCCTTCATGCTTGTGGCTCAAAACCTAAGCTCTCACCTCGGACTACAGCCACACTTTCTCACAGTGACAGTGATGGGCTTTTGTCCCTGCAGCACCGTAAGCCCAAATAAAACGTCCTTTATGTTTCCTTGACCATGGTGTTTCATCGCAGCAACAGAAAGGGCTACTACAAATAATGCGCTCAGCTCTGGCAGTAGAATATCATCACCAAAAGTCCCCTTGCTTTCCCTGGGAGCCAGCAAACGCTACCTGAAATTCAGTGTGGGTCCTTTAAATTTCCCCCTTGATACATGCCTCAGATGAGAAGTATTGTCAACATTTGAACCTTTTACAGATGCTTTTCTGATGAATGAATGAGCCCATGGGTACAGCTGCAGCCTCCTGTTTGTGAGCCCCTTGTGTTTCCTTCAGCCATCAATCTTTCCTGTGTGTCCCACCTTCCTTATGGGACCATTTTCCTCCCCTGTGCTCGGGAGAAGGGCCATTAGTGTGGGTCTAGTGGGAAAAGCTTCTCCTTGTCCATCTATTGTTCACTCTGCTGAGGAGCTTCCGCTGGGCACCCCATGCTGGTTCAGTTGTTTACCCCAGCATTCTGTGAGAGGGTTGTCCTGACTTTGAACTCCCACAGCTACCCTGTGGGTAGGTCAGATGCCTCCCTAATTGTGGCTCTGTGTAGCTCATTTGTCTCTTCTCTCCACCTATTAGGTTCGTAGGCATTCCAGCCTGAGATTCTGCGTGAGATGCACCGAGAGCCAGACTCTGAGGACTGGTGGTCCACAATTCCAGAGAGTTTTCTGCGTCTCTTTCAATCACGGTCGCTTTCCACAAACTGAATGTATACACTCTGGTGTTGCAGTCCTGTTTCCCTCTCCCTTCCACTACTTTCCACTTACTTGTCTACACTCTGACTCTTTTTATCAGATTCACCTGCATTTCATCACGTCTTTCCTCCGTCACATCTAATCTGTCTTTCATATCTGTGCTGAGTTTTGAACTGCCTTTATCACAGATTTATTCTCAAGACTTATGCTTGCTTCTTTTCAGTTCCGATTTATCGGTTTATATAACTTCTTTTACTTTCCTCCTGTTTTCACGTTGACCTTTTTTGGAAAGCTCTTAAGGATATTTGTATTATGTTTTTGTCCAGCTTCTTCTGGTTGCATCTGCTGGGTGTGGCTTCCGCAGACTCTCACTCATAATACCTGTTTACTTATCTGTTCTGCGATTCGTTTTCCCTTCTCTTTACACTCATACATTTTGGAACTTTCTTTGAAGCCTGAGGCCCTTTCTTTGAAGCATGCGCCTCTCTTGAAAGCATTCCCTTTGAAGGTGCTTTAGCCTTGAGAAGTTCTGCATTTACTCCTGCCAAATGCCTAGAGCCACTGCCAATCTGGCCCCAGAATGTCAAATTCTTAGCTTGATGCTCTGCAGCCCACATTCATGCTAGGAAATGGAGCTCAAACCTGTGTGAAGGATGATAATAAATTCTCTGAACACTCAAAGAATGCTTCTTTCTCCTCTTCCCAGAATCAGACTTGATACAGGATCAGTCCCTTGGAAACACACCCCTATGAGGTCATCCATTCACTGATGTTGCAGGCTTTGAAGATGCCTGTGTGAGGTGAGGCATTCTACCCCATCAGCTGACCACCAAACCCCAAGCTCTAGTCCCTGAAGCAGCCAGAGAGCCCTCAGCTCCTGACAGCTCTGGCAGCCGCCTGTCTGGACCATGTTCCCGCTTAGCTTGTGTTTATTTATTTTCTTTGTGACCTGGGTTTTTCCCTGAGCCAGGACCCTAAAAGCACTTGATATTTTACTGAGAGTTTCTGCTTATCTTGAAAGGAGAAAGTTTTAAAATATTCCAGGAGCCATGATGCCAGGCCTTCACAACTAATGCCATCAGCTCGTCTGTGGAAGTAACATGTTTTATGTGTACTGAGTGGACAGAAATAGAAGGGAAAAGAATTAATATTATAGGGTGCCTGCTGTGGCTTCACCATCAGTGTCATTCACACCCAGTGCTTTGAAGCATGTGTATTTATTTCCTCAGAAATTGGGCCCCAAAGTAAAGAACTGATCCAGCTACATAGTGAAGAACACTTTTCTCTAAAACTCAGAAAGTGTTTCAGTGTCTCCTTAGCAGCAGAAGATGGCGAGTCCTGCCTCCTCACTCTGTCTCACACAACCTATGCACGTTCCAAAGTTCTACACAGTATTTGGGAGGTTTATTTCCAGTGTCTATCTTTAATCTATATTTTACCTAATTTTCTCCTCTATGTGCCTTTCATCTGTCTGTCTGTCTGTTTATCATTTATCATCGTTCTTTCATTTTTCTAACTACCTGTCCTCTAAATTTCATCCATCTATTCACTCACTATTTACCATTTTTATATTTGTATATTTTACCTGTCTGTCATTTATCTCTAGCTCTGTTTATATGTAAGTTATCTTATCTATTCTCTTTGAAGGTTGTAAGTAAATCCAAGTAACGTGAGGCAGGGAATATGTCATTGCATATCTTTGTAGCATCCTCATGTCCCATAACAATGTGTAAAATGATAAATGCACCCCACCATGACTCTAGATGCATCCTAAAATTCCCACTGGATGAATAATTATAATTACTCATCATTTAAAAAAATCAAAATATGTACACAGTTGTCAATGCCATGGCTGAATCATATTGTGTTGCTGCCTGTGGAGGCACCTGTTTTGAAGATTAGGGTTTGGGCATTCCAGTCCACTGCTGCCAGTTCATCTGTTTCCCGCCAAGTCAGCATGCACCAGCTCCTGTGCGCCAGGCTGTTTATTTTAGCACCTCTTTTATCCCCCTCTGGTATGCGCAAGAGTGTGAATCACAATTTCAGCAGATATGAATGCAGCCCTCTCCCATTCCCTCAGGTTTAAGGTTGAGACATAGTCCATCCCACCACATCTGTTCCCAGAGGCGCTGTTTGCTGGGGTCACCGTGGCATGCAGGCCTACTGCCATTACAGTCTTGCAAATCTATGGGGTTTAGTGATGGGTTGTTTACTTATGAAAGGAAGCCTTTGTGGTGCCTTGACAGCACATTCTTATTAAGAATGGCATTCACTTAAGAAGGACAAAATCTTGCCTCTTTTTAGTGGTGGAGTCATGTAGAATCCTTTTGAAGGTTAACTTCCATCAGTGGCTTTGAGAAAGTCCATCTTCTTCCCTAGGTAGCTCATCTTTAGAAAGAGTTTAACCTTGAATACAGGAACCCACCAAGGTCTCCACTTTGCCCACCAACCCTAAAGAGAGACCAAAAAGAACAGAGTAAGCCTTTGGCTCTCTCCTTTGGCAGAGCCTTGGCCTGTCTTTTTGAAGTGCAGAGTGTTTCTCTGTGAACACAGCTCCTCACCAGTTTGCATCAAAAGGTTCCACGGATGCTAAGGAGGCAGAAGCAGGCTCATTACCTTAAAAGAATCTCTGGGAACATTAGTGCTTTCATCCAGCCTCCTTTGAGCCAGGCAGCAGGCAAGGAGGGCAGGAGCTGGCCTCAGTGCTCTGAAGGTTACCACTGAGCCTCTGTGTGGGAAGCCGTTCTCTCTAAATGTGTTCAATGCCAGAGGATCTCTGCTCACTAAAGAATTTTGTTTAAAAATGAATGCAGTTTGATCTAACCTCCTTTAATAAAATTTGCTACAACTGTAGCATGCAGAGTCAATGGATCGAATATCTCTCAATACTAAAAGCATTCTCCAAATATAGTTTCAGTAAAATTATTTTTTAAATATGGGGGGGGGTGGAATTTTTGCCAGCATGTATGTCTATACCATATGTGCAGGGCCAGTAGAGGCCAGAAGATGGCTTTGGTTTCCTCGAGACTGCCGTTACAGCCGGTTGTGAACCACCATGTGGGTGCTGGGAATTGAACCTGGTCCTCTGGAAGAGCAGCTGGTGCTCTTAACCACTGGACCGTCTCTCCAGTCTCAGCAGGAACTATTTTTAAGAACAAAGGAAGGAAGTCAGACTTAGGTCAGATGAACAATGAGGCTATGGAAGTAAGCTCAGCGTGGAAGAGTCAATGGCTATTTGACAAGCGATAGCTCGGGCAAGCAAAAGTCAAGTGGCCAAATAAGCGTTGTTAACTGTGGATGAACCTGGGCTACTGGGACGGCTCAGCTGATAACGAGCCTTCTTGCCTGTCACTTGAGGACCTGAGATGGACCTCAGATCCACGTGGGGAAGGTGGGAATTGATTCCCATGCAGAGTAGCTCTCCAGAACCATCATAACTGCATGTGTCAGTATGCACATACACAGACACACTCACACGCAGATATTACACACACAAACAGACACACAGACACACACAAACATACAGACACATGCACACACAAATAAATAAATGTAGTTTTGAAATTTTAAAAATGCACACTGTTTATTATTATTATTATTATTAGGCCACTATCTATGAACGGGATGTTAATAAAGTCAGATAACATATCAGTTGATTATAATAACATCATGATGGAGCCAGATTGTTTTTTGAAGAAGGAGGAGGAGGAAGAGGAAGAGAAGAAACACCAATTGATCCAGATTGCTGTCTGTGATCTTTAGAAGGACTGAAGATGAATGAGACAGATCACGGTGACAGTACAACACACAGGCACAGTCTTCTTCCCCGCCCAGGAGCTTTGTCCCTTGCACATCATCTTGGCTGAAATTCTGCCCACCTCATAGGGAATCTCGAATTCCAGCTATAGGAATTCTCCTCCCCCATCCCAGCCCAGGCTCCAGGTGACCTGGTGGTCTCTATGCTCTGCTGGAACCTGGGGATGCCGTAGTGAGCAGAATCTAGTCTTTGTCTTTTGAGAAGGATGGCTAGAAGATGGAGTGTTTACCAGCAGGAGGACAGAGTCAGAAAGTAGCATGCCTAAAGCCTGGCTAGGCTTTGCCCAGATGGTGAGGCGATGCTTGGAGGACCATTTAGGCCACTAGAAGCCTATGCTGAGCTGCCACGAGGAGCAACCTCAAAATTGCATCTCAGACCTTCAAAGGGACAAGTGTCCCGCACGCGTGTCACCTCCCTTCTGCAGAGCCCTGGCTTAAAGAGCCTCACACCTCGGAGGCTAATAGAAGGCTGCCAACTTCTCAAACAAAACTTCATGGCCCAACATGGTATTGACATTAAGCAACTGTGTTTCTGGTAATATTTGAAAGTCAGCATGCCGCCACAAAGAGTCAATGGAACCAGAAGTTGTTACTTTTATTTCCAAAGCTAACATCTGCCACATCTTCCCAGAGGTGACCCTGTTGCTTAAATTCTATCCATTCAGCTCATTTCTAAAAAAAAAAAAAAAAAAAAAAAAAGAAAGAAATCATAAATAGATTTCTCTGTATGCATTCCCCTATTTCAGAGAGGGAAGTTATTCATGTGTATTAAATTTGGGCCATGTGATAAAGCTGCACCTGGCAGTGAACTTAACAGATGTTTCTGTGATGCTGGGGCTTGACGCTGGGGCTTGACGCTGGGGCTTGAAAATGAGCATCATTTGTGGGTATTGATTTGCTCAATACCAGTCATCAGTTTAAGACTTAATATTTAAGTATTTTAAACGATTCACCAAGCAGAGGCAAAGGCGCCCAGCTCCTGGCCAGCCAACTTCACTGATAATCTGGTCTTGAAGAATGCCAGATTGGCTGCCAGTCATCACATACACATGCAAGGTTGAGAAATAATTCAAGGTCAGATAGCAAAGATGTTTGCTAAGTCTGGGGCTGCGACTCTCCCCAGGGCACTCAGAGACAGCTGTGCCCTGTAACAACTGCCCACAGATGCTATCCTTAGCCAGACCCTGTACACAGGGCATCTCTAGGAGCCAACCAAGCTTGTGGCCAGGATCTATTGGACAATGCTGGTCCTTAACAGCTGCTAAATCTGTGTGTTTAACCAAGAGGAGAACTTCACAATTTGGTCGCCTTTGTGAGGACAAATGGCTGACACAGTGAAGCACAGCTTTTAGTTCCCAAACCCTCAGGAAGAAAGACACAGGAATGGATGCTGCTGTAAGGCAGCAGGGCTGGGTTGGGACCCAGAACTTCGCCTATTGAGTCAAACCAGGTGGGACTCTGTGAGCCTTGATGGTACAGGCTCAGAGTGAGGAGAAGGCTCTGCATGGGTTCTGAGGGGTGGCGAGCCCCTGGGCTTGTAAGGCCAAGGAAAGGTGCGTGTGTGGTAAAGTGCTATCTAATGTTAGTCTCTGGCTCCTGTAAGGAATAAGTGAGAGATCGCTTCCTGGTGTGCTGCAGTGAACCAGAGCAGAGAAGAGAGACTCTCAGATGCTGAGGCGCAGCAGCTGCACATCAAAATACCACTTCAGACTTTAGGACTCCTGTGGCCAAAATGCCCTCAGTAGGTCCAGGGGCTAGAGCTCTCAAGTTTCTTATTCCTGTAACGACAGGAGGCAGGGCTCCTGGCCACAGGCCCAATGCCAAGGTAGCTCCTGTATTGGTTGTACTGCTTGTCTGAACACACACACAGAGGCAAAGAAGAGAGAGACAGAGACAGAGATACAGAGAGGGAGAAAGACAGAGACAGACAGACAGACGAAGTCTCCTTTAAATCCTGCAGAAAATCATTAAGAAAAATCATAGGCAAACCCCAGCCACCCTTTAACAGTCTATCCCAAAAGACCTCTGGGTTCCTTTTCCTTCTATATCCACCCACAGGGAAAGTCACAGGGAGGAGCAGTGTCTTCCTGTGGGCCTGGTATTTCCCACACAACACAGACATGAAAATGCGACCTCAGCTCCGGTGCTGGTGGGACTGTCCGGCGCAACCTGTTTGGAATGTTCTAGAATGGATACATTGCTCCACACCAAGCCTGCTCGGATTGGTAGAACCCAGATTCTATACGGAATGAAGACATTTTGGATTTAGTTTCCAGGGCTTGTGTTAGAGGAGCGAGTAGCACATGGACACAGGGAGAATGGCTGCTGTACTCTCTGCTTTGGAAACCGTGGCTGCCCTGACAACAATGGGCTGTGTAAGGCTGCACAGGGCGATGTGGATGCAGGAATCTCTTTATTGGAGGAGGCAGTAGCTCTGGCCTTTCATGGGCTAGAGTGTTTACTGTAGTGAGATACTCAAGACTCAGTACTTATTGGGACAAGAGGCTGATTTAGCTCATGGTTTGGAGGTATTTGAGAATGTCAGCGGAGTAGTGACCTTGACTGTGTCACTTTGGTGTTGAATAGTGCCATGGTGGCAGGAGTGTAGGTGAGCAGAGAGGAACCCAGAGTGAGGACTCTGTTAGAACAAGTCAGCTTTGTGGACCTTACTTGGAATCTCATTTGAACTCCTTGCATCGCCTCAAAGGGCCCAGAGATCCAGCAGGCTCTACCTTGCTCAGGTTCCACCTGTGAGTTTACTTTTTCATAACATTCTCTTAGGAAAGCGGCTTTTAGGCTCTCTTACGCCTCTTCCTCTGACAGGTTCTCTCAGTGGAATTCTTGATTGCTAGAGCCTTCCTTGAAACCTATGTATCAGAACATAAAAGGAATATATTCCAGGTGTTTAAAAGGAGAACAGGGCACGGTTACAATGAAGAATGCTTCTAGCTGTCATTCGGGTGAGTGCTAGAATATTCTTTACAATACACGAGTAGTGGATCACAAAACCTAAAGGCTGTGGATGTAGTCTGGAATTTGCAAAGAATTTACTGCAGTTCTGGTTATGTATTTCAGTCATCAGAACTTACCCAAAACCTGTTCCTGCCCAACTTCAAAGGGTGGAGGAAAATTTAGTAGCTTTGATCAAAATGCCCCCCTTCATGATCTTTTAATTATTATTGCTATCATACCCATGTGCATATATATGCACACATATTTATGTACACACATATATGATACAACCTAATAAGCCCATTTAACGTTCATATGTGTCCAGGGCTGACTGTTTCTCCCTCTCTCAACAGCCATTGGGCCAGCCATATGAAAACTCCTGCTAGTCTGAAAGAGCCACTTCATTTCAGGACTGTGGACTGTCTCCTGCTCTCTTGTGGGCCATTTCTCACCTCCTGTTCCATCCTACTCAAACTTTTCTTCACTTCCATATTGAGGTGCTAACGGTGATGAGCCTCCTACACGGCTTTATAATCTCATTTAGTCACCCAGCAAACAACAGTGGCTCTCAGCTATGGGATCAGAATGGTACCAGGGCCGAGGGAAGGCAAGATGGAGGCCTGTAAGCTCCTAGCTCCGGAGTCCTATGGCGAAACTATCTCCAAGCAAGTGAGCACTGTGAGCATGATGGCAGGCGTCCTCTAGGCCCATGTAGTGCCATGTTGGGGGAGGGCACCTAAGCTGACCCAGGAGCCATGACTAGGAGGGACTACTGGAGTCGCAACACAAGGGAGCGTGGGTCTCAAGGGCTGAGAGGGACGCAAAGTGTTCAGGCGTTCCGAGGGGCTTGCTGAGTCCCTGTCTCTGAACCAGCACTCATCTCTTTCTGCTTCCTGACATTGGGCGCCATGTGACCAGCCACTTCATGCTCTTTGTGGACGGTAGACTTAAACTGTGAGCCAAGAAAAACCTTCCTTCTGTAAGTTTTGTCACAGTAATGGCAAAGTCATTAGTATAAGCCCCCTTGCTGGCCCTTCAGTCAATTTTGCACTTTAGACTGTGTTTGTTTGCTTCTCTGGCTACCATGATGTTCCCGGTAATGTTTTTTTTTTGGGGGGGGGGGTTGGGGGAAGGGAGGTCACACCTGAGTAACCCTCAGGTCATCAGGGTGCTTGAAACAACACACAGTGGTGTTCTTCACTGCGGTGTAAAGCACATCAAAGCTGGCTCGTACTCTAAAACGCAGAGCTCACAGGCCTCCCTGCACATTCGTGCAGCTGTCTCTCTTAGCCACCATGCATGGAGCTCGCTAGCCCTGGACAGCCTTTGTTACCATGCCCAATCCCATTGTTACTATTTTTGACAGCAGTAGTAACTTACCAGCAAACTTGGCCTTGGGGGAGAGAAGGCCTGTGTTCTCATCCACATCTGGGATGGCTGCAAAACTCAGCAGTTTTGTCTGTACCAACAATATCCCCAAAATAGCCAAGCTTCCACTAAACAAAAAAGCAGACCAGGAAAAATATCTGGTCGTATAAGGGGAATTGAGGTAATGGGTTTACTCATTGTTTTTTCCCAGTTAATGTTTCTACAATGAATACCCTGGTTACCAAAGGAACAGATGAAATACACTGGAGTTTCTTTTCTCTCACTTCTCTTGCTTCTAAGATAGGCTCACAACTGAGTCCCTCTCGTTCAGATAGTTTTTTAGATGAAGTTTAACATTGTAGGATACATTCTGCTTTTCCATATCTGCCTGTTTGTGAGTAAGCCACCTTTCTGACATGAAATTAGCAGTGGAAATCAAAGGTTCAGAGTTGGCTCTGATGGAGTCCTTGCTGTATTCGATAATTTTCCCACTGATGTGACTGAATACCTAGCACAAGCAGCTTAAGGAAAGATGGCTTTGCTCTGGATCATGGTAGAGCTTATCATACCCAGGAAGGTGTGTGGGAGCTGAAGGAGGCTGGCCACATGGCATCCACAATCAGGAAACGGTGAGAGGTAAATGCTGGCGCTAAGCTTGCTTTCTCCTTTTCTCCATCTGAGAACCCCAGCCTGTGGAAGGGCACACCTTACATTTAGGATCGGTCTTCCCATCTCAATTATTAATCCCCATCTAGAGAATCCCTCACAGACATGTCGGACAGTGTGGCTCCTCAGTGACTCCGCCTTGTCCGGTGGATAATCAACAGGCACCATTGCCTTCTCACAAGTGAGTCAAAGCTCTGATTTTCTTCCTTGACCAGTAAGGGTGCTTCGTGGGGATGAAGCACCCCTGTGTTTCCTTGTTAAACAAAAGTCAGTGCGTGGCAGGAAGGAATGGAGACAGCGTCAGTCTGAGTTGAGCCACAAAACTAGCAGGAAATAAGAATGCCGGTGGCTACTTTTACTTATCTTCTGTGTGTAGTGTATACATGTGTGCTTGGGTGCTAGTGGGTATGAGCTTGTGTTGGCAGAGACTGTGTTCTCTTAGTAGTCTCAAGCTCACTTTTTGAGACAAGATTCCTTCCTGGATCCAGAACTTACCTGTTTGGCTAGATGGCCGATGAAGGAAGTCCTCCTTACCATCCTGCCTGAGAGGCTTGGGGGTATAGACACATGCTGCTGCACTTGGCCTTCCCGTGGGTGTTGGGGATCCAAATATAGGCCTTGGTGCTTGCATAGCAATCACTTTCCCCGCAGAGGAGCCACTTTCCTAGCATCTTGTCAAGTTTTTGTTTGTTTGTGGCCCTGATGTGCTTTGAAGTTGTTAAGTTTTTATTTTTATAACACACAACACTGTTCACTGTAAAAAGGACACACTAGCCATCTGGGTTGGTGGTAAACTTTGCTGTTTGGGATTTGGCAGTGGGCATTCTGAAGAAGAAAAGAGAAACTTGCCAGACGTGAGGGAGGAAAGAATCCAAAGGCGCATAAGCAGAGGCGGGTGCCTACCGAGTGGGCGTTCCAGGTCACAGCCTCCTCAAGCTCAGCACAACTTCACTTTTGTTCCATGGTCTCCACGTTTCCCAGCCACGAGCTGTGACATAAAGTAACTCTGTCCTCTGGGATCCCCCAGGATAGCAGAGGTTGAAGACCGTTCCAGAAACAACAGTCTCGGCTTGCTGGGGACTCCCTTGCTTTACTGTTGTAGGTGCATCTGTTGCAGAAACTAAATGACAGGGCTAGAATTTTTCAAGTTTGATGGGAAAGAACACTCACTCCTACACAAAATGAGTTGTGCTATAAAAAAAATCAACAAAACTACTTCAAAATGTTCCTCACTGGGATCAACATTCTACCTTTTAAATTCATCATACATCAGCAATTTGTTTCAAAATTATCTGTGACTAAAGAGAATAAATGGGAATCCCTCCAATGAAACAATTTTATAAAGCAGATTCTCTATGTTCACTAAATTTACCAACTTCTGTTTGAATTATTAAACTTTTTAAGCTTAGATGGTGCAACAAATTCCAATGAGCATTTACTGTGAGGTGGCATGGATTGGAAAAATTTATTACTGAGTTTTGTGTCAGTGCTCTGTATGAAGTTCCAGAACATTCAAGCTATACAAGTGAAAGAGCCATGCTAAAATTAAAGGTAGATTGTGCCAGTCCTAAAGTCAAAAAGGCACGTCATATTTTCTCTGATATGTGATGGGTATTCTTATATGTTGATGTGCCAGTCAGTAAATGTTGAATAAAGGAGTAACAGGAAGAGGGATAAAGTACATCAGTGGAAGGCTTTCTACCTGGAGACGCCAGAAAGGAAACTCCTTCCCCTGACAGGAGCATTCTGCATGGGGAAGGAAGATGAACTGACTTCACCAAAGGGAATGTGTGCCTCAGATTCTGTGGTCGGAGTAAGAGCCAGCTCTGGGATCTAGTCTCTTTAGAGATCTCCTGTGCCATGTCCCCAGTGCCCTCCATGGCCAGTGAGAAGTAGTGCTGGGTGCTGGGAACAAAATTCAAAGAAGGTAGGCACAGCTCTCCTGTCGATGTCTCACCCAGAGAGCACGACCAAGAAAATCTGCCCCTGTGCCCAGGTACCACGACCAGAGTGTTCAGACACACCTGAGAGAAGTGGGGTACTCCACATCCCCCACTGCAGGCAGTGAGGCTCTAGAATAGAAGCTGAGCCTGGGGTGTGGAGAGTGCTGCCTTCCTGGGGCCATTTTATTCACTCCTCTCAGTTCCATAACCATAGCACAGCACAAAGCTGTCTCACTCACAGAGGGAAGGGAAGGTGCTTTCATACAGGGAACTCAACCATGTGGGGATGGACACACCTCGCACAATGACAGGTGTCCCCGTGGGTGGCCTTGGTCCCTCATCAGACATTTTGTTAGTTTGGATTTGAACCGCCCTCCATCAGTTCACATCTTTGGATGTTTGGTCCCCAGCTTGATGTTAGCTAGGGCTGAGCTGGAGGAGGTGGATGTCAGGGAGGTAGGCTGGGGGTGACAGCTCACCCCAGCTTCCCCCAGGAGCTCCTCCTGCTTCCTGGTTAGCAGCATGTAATAAGGTTTCCTGCTCCTGTTCCCATAGTCCATGCTCCCTCAGCCGCCATGCTTCCCTGCCTTGATGGACCGTATTACCTGAACTAGCAGCCCAAATAAACCCCCTCAAATTTCTCTTCCTAGTGAGTTTGCCATAGTGATGAGACAGCAACTAACATGGCTGGTAATGGAGGCCATCCTGTCCCTCTTTGCTTCATATTGCAGAAGCCCAATCCTGAGACCGCCCAGAGTGGGGGCACTTCATAAGTGGATGTGGAAAGAAGGGAGAACAGGGGTGTTGTGTGGGTGGGAAGGACAGAGACAAGAGAGCCCAGGGGAGGAGGGATGGATGAACAGGGCTGTCTCTGCCTCCTCGGTCACTGGTCAGACCTTTGTCCACAAACCCCTGCTTTTCCCTTCCCCTATCTTCCTTCTTCCCACCTACCTGGAATTGCCCAGGCCTCTGCTCTGAGTCATGCAGCCAAGACAAAGAAAGGATTATCCGTTGTGAGCAGACATATGCACATACATCAGCATTTCTATTTACCTATCACTGTGACTGAGATGGTGGAGTCTCCCTCAGCCCTCCCTGGCTATGGCAGTGAGTCCTCACCTCTCCAGCATGCACGGCCCTCTCTCTCTTAGGCCCCACCTCTGCTGTCCCCAAAATAAATAGAAAACCAGGTGTGTGCATAAAATCTAAGGAGGCGAGGGTGAAGGTGGAGAGGAAAGGAGAGGGAGATCCAGAGGGAGAGGGAGAGCCACTGAGGTGCAGAGATTAAAACTAGGATAAACAGGAACTGGGGTGTCTGGGTTTCTAGCTTCTCTGCAGTTCCTTGCTGCTGTAGTCTTCATAAGCAGAGCAGTGGTGACAGTCTGGGAAAGAAAACAAGGCATCTGAGGTTCCTCCACAGAGTACCATCACTTCTCATCAGACTTCAACCCACAATGCACATGAAAACAATCACTGGGAAGGAAAAAGGAATCTGCTCCAGGCTTTGCCCAGAAATGCTAGCACTAACCCCTCCATGCAATGAACATCTGCATCCTGTGAAGTGCTGGCACTCTTCAGTTCCATCTCACACCACTGAGGTAGAGGCAACAGAAAGAACAGCGTGCCCAGTGCCCAGCACCAGGAGACTCTGTTCCTCATACCTCTTACTTCCCCACTTCTCTCCTTCCCTTCCTCCCTCCCTCTCTCCCTTCCTCTCTCCCTCATCTGTGTGTGTCTACTTAGAACTGTATACTTAGAACTTCATCTGTCACAGCTTCACTTTCTGGGACTTGAACTACAGTACTCAGGGCTGTTGGGCTGCTGTCACTAAATCAAACCCTTCTCAGAAGCTCCAGTGAGGGCAGGATGGTGGGAGCTGCCTGTGTTGAGTCTGACAGACGCCCACTCAGCCCAGCTGCAGGCTATCTAAGGCCATATTTCAATATGGCCACTTGCCCAGAAACAGGCTGAGCAGTCGCCTCCCTGGACAGGAAGGAAACGCTCAGAGCATAGCAGGACAGGCTTCTTGCCCACGCTGGGGGCTGGCTGGAGAATCTTCCTCCTGGTCCCATCTTCCCCTTGCCAGCGAGCACAGTAGAAGTTACAAAGTAACTCATACACAAATATGGACCTTCCCTCTAGAGGCCAGTCAGTGTTCATCGTGTTTTAGAAGCAACCATTGCTCTGGACTTCCTGTGATCAAACATGCTTGTTAATGGCTCTTAGTAAAAGCCAGATCTCCCAGTGTCCAACTCTGCTGCAGATGGACTGAATTAAGAACAGGAATTGTTTTCATGTCTAGAACTCATCTAATGCCAAAACAAGTGTACATTAAAATGCTGCTGGACATCACCCCCCTTCCCTTTCTTGCCCCCACAGGAGACAATGGAAGACAGTGAAGGAAAGTGAGGAGTCAAAATGGCAGAGACTTCAGATCCTGTCTGGGGGAAGCCTTGGGTCCCCTCAGGACTCCAGTTGGCTTACTATGTTTTTTATTCCCCACTACTCTGGCTTTGTGGAGTGTCACTTTCCACTATGTATCGATGGCTGAGTAAAGCCTTTCCAGAGTAGCTGGCTTCTTGCTTCTATTAAATATTTTTGAAATCCTTCATCTAGACTCCCCAGTTCTTGGAGGAAACACTCAGAATGTGTTTTTATTACACAGTACCTCAGAAAGGCCACAGCCCCCACTGTGTTGTCATTTAAAAAATACAGTGTGCCCATGTTAAATTCTTTCCAGGGCAACCCCCAAACAAACCAAAGCGTGGAACAGGCATTCGCTTAAAGATGCATTTGTGTTCATCTAAAATTCAGTTGACTGGGTGTCCTGCCTTTTTTTTGGGCCGGTGGGGGGTAGATTTGGCAGCTCAGAACAAGTCAACTCATTGAATAATATGACTCTTTGAACACACAGTTGAACCCATCTGAGACAGTGATTATTCCTTTGACCTGTTTCATTGCTTAACTGCTTCTAAATAAGAGGCACCAGGCAGGATTATTCTAGCTGGTTTACCTGTTGTGATGGTGCCAATTTGTTATCCGACCACAGAAGGCTGTCAGTACAAGCTGCAATGAGAACCTAGAGACCATTTCTGACACGTTTTGTAATAACTTCAAGGCTATTGACTAGAATGGGAAGAAAACTGAATTTTAGCATGCGACTTTCTAGACCCTTCTGGAATGCTCTGGATCTTTCCATTCAGAAAGCCCAGCGTATGAAGAACAATACTACGTTTCTGTCTATGAGATCCAGACAGGAGGGTGCCTGTGACTAGCAGAGGAGTGCCCAGAGAATATTTCCTCTAACTTGTCCCAGATTCAGCATGTTATGGGGTACAATGGGCTGGCAGTGCAAGGACTCTTAGACTTCCGAGTTCGCATGCAGTGTCAATGGAGCTCTCTTCTCCCTTGCAAACATTCCCAGATCCAGCAGTCAAGATCTAAAATTAAACTAAATGAGCATCAGCTGGAGAGGCTCTGTGACAGGGCAGTCTCTGACTCAGCAAGAGGATAGGACTGGTCCTCAACGAGGTGGCCCAACCAGGAGCTGAGAGCTGCCGGAGACTCAGCATCAAACGGGGTGGATGCTCCATCTAGGATTCCGTACCCTCCTTTGAGATGTACATTCTCTTAAACCTCAAAAGGAAAAGAATAATTCCCTGGAGTGATGTTTAGTGCACCCCCCCTTTTCTTAACATGGTCTTGTTGTCCCATGGAGCTCTGCCTCCTGCTCCCATAGAGCGCCTCCTGGGAAACCCTGAGAGATGCTTTATTTAGCAGACACTCAGCCCGTGAGTCATGCTACATTCTGCTGTGTTTTTCTTCCTCAGTCTTCCTGCTTCCATAAACATTTATGTGAAGACAGGATATTTCGCCGTGTTTCCAGAGTAGCCTGCCACAGCTGCTCACTCTGCACCTGAAATCATGAGCACTCACAGAAAGAAATATTCCTTGTTTGCGTCCAATGCTGTAAAAGATCAGAAGTGCATAAATAAGATGGAAAGACAAAGGGGTGACACTTCGGCACCCTCCTTGCTCAGTGGGTTCTCATGAACCCTAGAAGACTGTCAACAGGAGTGTTTAATACTGTCCCGGGCCCTGTGCACAGAGGCACAGTTTTGTAACATTAGTGAGATGCCAAGCAAAAGAAATGACCAGTGACTTTGTCTCCCAGAGGATCGTTGAGAAAATTACTCCTTTTATTTCGGGGGAAAGAGATAGGAAGCATCAGGCACTGCAGGAAGCAGACTAACCTCCTGTTCATATTTTCCTTTAAAAATTCACACTTCAGTCAGCCCACAGGTAGCTATTTCTTGAAGTAGAATTCTCTAGACCTAAGACCTCTGGTATGATCTGCTTTGGTCTGGCTCCAGTTCAGGGAAGGTATGCCTAAACACTCTAAACATTTGAGGAAAAGGCACATTCTTGTGCAATCTAGAATCTCTCTCACTTGTGCTCACAGCATGCCTCTCTTCATTGCCGTTTCCCAGCGTCCTATGGTACAAAAAGCAGCAGCCAGAAGTTTGTCGTTCTTGTATTTTCTCCAATGCAGAGTCATCTGTTTTCCTTTTGGCTGTTTCCCTTTTGTCTTCTCATTCCACTCGGCCTCCAGAGCCTGAGAGTGCTGGAGCCATGGTTCCCTGTGTGTTGACCTTGTTGTTCCAAGGCAATGGAAAGTCTGTGCTCTGAGAATGTGTTACTCAAGAGAGAGAATGCATCATTCTCCACATTCTTCACATGCTGAGGGCAGCCGTGGGGAGCAGCGATGGGCGTGAGCCACGCGCCCGTGGGCTTACATCTCAGCTCTGTTTACATGTGTGTGGGCTTTGGGAAGAAGCATTGCTGCCAGGGTCAGTGAGCTCTGTCTCTGGTTTATCCATCCCTAAAATGGGCCAAAGAATGAAGCCCAGTTCCCTGCACTCTTCTGTGTGAACATTACAGAAGATGCTACTAGACCTTGGAGCAGTTCTAGTCACACAGCACTTAGAACCTTCCAATTGTTCCTACTGAATGTCTGGGCCTGAGAGGACAGAGGCGAAGGGCGACCACAGTGACGTTGCACACTGTGATGGTGAAGAAAGGGGTGTTATTGCAATGCATTCCTTTGATAAGACCTTAACGATCACCTTCTCTGTGCTAAGTGCTGCACTGAGTGCACTAACAAAGCTGAAGACTCAGAAAGTGCTTCAGGTAGCTTAGAGTCAGTCTTGAGGGAGAGCGGAGGGTGTGGTGGGTGGGACAAGCTGTCTCGATCAGAGAGCGTTTGGGTTGGGTCAAGTTCCATTAGAGGGAAAGGACTGACTGGGCAAGTGGCTCTTCTCACTTGTGAAATGGAATAAGCACCCGCTAAGCCATTAAGCAATGATGAAGGTCTGGGAGATGGCTCAGTCCATAAGTGTTTGACATGCAAGCGTAAGGACCTGAGTTCAAACCCCAGAGCACATTAAAAGGTGTTTGTGATCTCAGCATTGTGCAGGAAGAGACAGGTACTAGCAGTATCATGGAAGTCTTTTAGATAGCCTGAGTGGGGCAGCCATTCAGCCTAGCCTACTTAGGAAGTCCCAGGCCAGCGAGAGACACTGCCTCAAATGAAAGAGCACATTGGTGACAGCTGAGGAAAGATACCCAAAGTTTCCTCTGGCTTCTGTATGCACACGCACACACGCACAAGGACTGCACATACATGAGAACATCCATGGTTAGAGCCGGCTCCTTCAGATATGTTTTCTACCACTGTGCACATGTCTGCATGTGTTTGTATAGTCAGAGGTGGAAGGGGAAGACCTGGGCTCTGAGGGGACCCTCTGTGCCGCAGGTTTTCTGGGTGAAAGGTAAGCATAGTAGAAGGGTCCTGTGTAAAGGGCCAGGGCCTGGCAGGTGAGGTGAAGAAAAGAAAGCAGACATCAAAGGGGCAATTACAAAGATAGGTGGCCTTCGGGACATTTGAGATTCCAGGACAGAAGGACATGGATTCAAGGTAAAGGAAGTCGGAAATGACCGTGTACAATGGCAGCAACTTGCTCACATCTCTGCCCAATGATGACACCGTGACAATACTGTTCTGACTGCTCCATTTACAACAACCACCTTGCCAGACATCACTAGAGTCCCACCCTGTGCTGTTTTTGTTTTCCACGCCACCCTCTACACCTTTTCTAAAAGTCACCTTCCGAATAACACCATACAAAAACAAGTTCTTAATAAAAGAAAGCATTTAAATAAACGAGAAAGCACTAAGCCAGAGATAAAGATCATTGATGTTCTTGAAATGGCTCAGTTGTGGCAGTGGCTTAATTTTGGATGTCAGTTTGACACAAATTAGTGTGGCATGGGAAGAGGTAGCCTCAGCTCATAGATGGGTGCCTGTGGACATGTCTGTGGGGAATTGTCTCGACTGGTGACTGCGGAGGATACCAAGCCCGCTGCAGACAGCACCATCCCTAAGTGTGTAGGCCAGGCTGCATAAGAAGGCAACTTGAGCCAAATGGTAAAGCAGCTCTTCTCCTTGGTTTCTGCTTCAAGCTCTTACCTTGAGCTCTAGCCTTGGCCCTCTCTCTGATGCTGGACTGTCACAGATCAGATGCTGTAAACCTTCTTTACTAAGCTGCCTTTGGTCGTGGTATTTAGTACAGCAACAGAGAGCAAACTCTAATGCTAGTTTTTCCAAGCTGGCATCTTTAACTGAAATGTGCAGGCAACCATATCATCAGTTCACTATTCTGACTTATCTGGGTAATATCCAGTTAGTATTTTGAAAAGTGCTGTTTTAATCTAAAATAGTTATTCATTTCAAGTTGTGTTTTTCAAAGTTTATTGTTTTCCTAAGATTATTTCACATAAAAGGAGAATTTTAATACTTCTTTAAGAACTATACCTTTAAAGTTTTTTTTTTTTTTTGTGGGAATCAATGAAAATTCTGGCTATTCATTTCAAAAAGATTAATATCTTTATTATGTAAATTTGGGGCCCCAGGCTTAATAGGAAGTTTCTGTAAACAAGAAGAGCCTACATTAGCGTTGTTTTGATGTTTTCCTTAGTCATCTCAGTATCTTGAAACGATGTATGTAATTATAACGTGTACTCAGTTTAAAGCCCTTAAGTCATTTCTAGGTATTTAATTCATCTAAGGCTGGTATTTCCTCCCATCAGCCTCCCACAGTCTTTTCTGTTGTCAATTTGTTTTCATATTGTGATTTGCCTTTTATACATCAATATAACTCTCATATCAGACACAGGCTATGAACCCTGTGTTCTCATCTCATAAATTTAGACCTTACTGTGGTCCAAACAGTATTTAATTCATCCTTATCCTTTCCTTCTCAAATTCCCAAAACAAGCACAGAATCCAGAAGCTTGATGCTGGCCAGCAGTTCTTTGTTGGAGCTCAAGTTGTCGGAAAATGCTTTCTGCTTTCATTCCATTTGAGTCTATGACTGCTGAAGTTTTCCATGTCCTCGGACTGACTCAACACATGTCCCTAGGGGTATTTCCATCCTCTGATGGTTAGTTCACTTTCTTTGCTTATTCATTCCCAGTTGTTCAGTGGATGGAGCCAGGATATCAGTGATTAATGACTCAGTGCTATTTCAGGAATCCCCTGAGCTGACTCACCTCTCCCTTTTCTACACTCACCTGTCAGAAGCATAGCTGTGGGTACCACATGTGCCTCTGGGTGGCCATGGCTCCAGAAACTGCTGTGATTAGAATCCCTTTTTCCATAATACTTTAGGGTTTTCCTTCCTTTGAATAAGCTCTCTGAAGTGAAAGGCTGGCTGGTAATGTCATTATTAAGTCATCGGTGACATCCATACTGCTGGGTACAATGAAACAACATTCTGTTTGGCAACTGTTTATTGAACAATGGCATGATGTAATCTGGAGATAGTTTTGTGAATTGGTTTTGCTGTAATACAGAAAGAAAATATCTTAGCCTTATACTAAGCAATGTATGTAAATGTCTTCTAATTAAGGTGTGTTTAAATCATGTGAAGAGAACTAAAAAGAATGAAACCCATGGGCGGCTTCATCACCACACAGCCTTGTCGCCCATCATTCTGGTAATCTGGACTTTCCTACACCTCCCCTGTGTCTTCCTGCCATTGTCATTCAACCCATTCATTTAATCTCCTTTCAATCTTTCTTCAAAAGTAGCATGAACAATATAAGACTGTGCATTGTACCCAGTGTCCCCAGACAACGGTTAGGGTAATTGATTCACAAGAAATATTGGCAAGAATCAACATGGAGCTAAGTACATGGCTATAATTGATTGGAATGAAAAGATGCCAGGGTTGCCAACAGTGCAGAAGGGTTCATGTGGTGAGACAGGGAGAAAGCCAGGCACAGGCATGGAGGAGCCCTCTTTCCCAGCAAAGCCACACAATGCTCTTCTCTCATCTACCAGAGACCTGTGAACGGCTGCAGCTAGGGAGACCCAGTACTCAGGGCACTCTGTGGGCTGCTCACACAGGCACTGTGTCCCTGGTGTGTATGAGAACGCCAGGCTCCCAAGAGGATGCTCAGGCTCACACACAGCAGCTTCTGTTCCCACATGGGCATAGCCAACCTTCTTCTCAGTTAAAACCTAATAGAAACACTGTGAAATCCAAAGAAGGCCTTCCTAGGAAGGCCTCCACATGAGCACCTCTGGACACACCATCAAGACCCTGGTCAGGCTGCTGGGCTGTATCTGTGGTCAAGAGAGGAAAGGACTCCCAGGAGATCATGTATGTGGTGGGGTGGATGGGGTTTCCTCCAGTGCCTCACAGCTATGTTCCATCCTTTCCGTACCCATGTGCCTCATCAGCTCATTGTCTTCCTCTACTTTGGAATGTTCCAGGTTCCCAACATCAGCACTGAAGGGATGGTGTCTTTATTCAGACCTGAACACCTCTTGACAGAAGCCTTCCTGCCATCCTCATGGAAGCAGCCTCTACACTCGGTCACATGTTCTAAGTCTAATTTCAGTTGTAATCTCCATTTTGGCAGGGACCCCTATCTATCCTTATCTGTTCAAAGTCCTCCTGTTCATTGATAAATTGCCTTTAGTTCCAGAGTGCTGCTCATTCTGGAGTGTGAGAAAAAAATAGTACTGCTTTCTTTCTATCTATCCCTCTAGTTGTTTTAGTGGCACCAAACAAGAGAAAGTTTCCTTGACTATGTAATGAGTTAAATGAGGGTGCATTCATGTTTGTTTATGTGTGTAACAAATGGCATACACACACCAAAGTACACAGAGTGAGCTTTTCCTTGTCCATTCTAGTCTACTTGAAAGAGAGATGAGATAGAGCTTTTTCTGAATTATCTCCATCAGTCAGAGGGGAGAAGTTCTGCAGAGCCCACAAGGACCTCATTCTGTCCATATTGTGTGGTTGTCACTGCAGTGTCACAAACAGTGGCAACAGCCTGTGTTCACAGATGACTACCATATATTATAAGGTACAAATATATGCACATATTCACCTCAATGTCTATGTGCCCGATAAGGCAAACGAAACACCAATACTTGTCATAAGGCTTTATTCCTCGGGGTGGGGGAGTTTAGTCTACCTATGGTGTCATAAGAGACATCCATCTGGGGGGTGGCAATCACTGAGCTCCAACAAAACACTTTTATGAAGAGTTGAAGAGGGTGGAGAGAGCATTCCAGGGACATTAGGAGTTCCACACTGCTCAAACGTGTGAGTCAGAAGAGTCAGAATTTCCAGGGGAGGATGGGGGTGGGGGAACCTTGTCAGGAACTTGAATTTGTTTCAGATGGGATGGCAGCCACCGAAGCCTTCAGCACACCATGTTTGGGTGTTGCTGTGGATAGATTATTCTGGCACCTCCAGGGAATGACATTCAGAGGGGCTGAGCTGATGGAGGAAGAGTAGTGGGAAGGCTCTTGCCCTAATCTGGGCACGAAATGGCTGAGCTCTCCTGCAAGCAGGTGGAGTAGAGAAGATGGGTGAAGCTGAGATGTCAGTATACACCCACTCAACAGAGCTTGGAGGCTGACTAGTTGTGGGGGAAGGAGATGGCAGCAAAAGGTAGTCCCAAGCTTTGCTTCTCCCAATCACAAGTGAATTGATAAGAGGGTACACAGGAAGACGTAATTGTGGACAGATCCTGAATTCAGCATGAGGGATGTATAGTATGAAATCCCCGGGACTTGACCCGGTGGGTACGAAATGACCAGGTGGGTATGAAAATGTGAGGTCTATTGCTCAGAGCTAGAGTTTACTGTCCAAGGAATAGTCATGTATGGCCTTGAAGCCCATGAAAGCATATGAACAAAGGAAATCCTGGAGAATGACCAGGCAAAGCCAGAAGACAAGAGCTGAACAGAGACGTTTGGGTGACAGCATTTCACTGTGGAACACAGAAAATGTTTCTGAAAAAGAAAGAGGGTGAAAGCAGAGCAGGGGGCTGTGGTGTTGAGGGATGAAGGGGTGAACAGCTTCAGATAACAGAACTCTCAAATCCTTTGAAAGACTTTGGAATAAAGATTCGAGATCCCCAGTTCACTGTGAAAAAACCCTCCATTTGGCATGGGGTGGACCCCCTGACTCGTTTTATTGCTCCATCGTTGGCCAGTCAAGAGTTAGGGACTGAACTTGACCTTATAACTTTCAGTAAAACTCGTATTGCACCCCCTTGAGGAAATCGCAGTGCTATGGTATGTTGATGAATCAGGCTACAGTGTTCTGAGGAAAGAATGAGAAATGAGGAAATCATGCAAGGCTAATTGTGCAAAGGTGTAGAGAGACAGGACCAATGGGCGCTGAGTGGAAAGGCCGTCTGGGAAGAAATGTTGATGCTAGGGAAATTTGAATGCAACAGATGGAGATGCAGGATCCTATGGGAATGGAGGAACACACGGGTAGAGGAGAGATGATGAGTGGAACGTGGACAGGCAGAGAGGGTGCCCTTAAAGGCCTGTGGTCCTCAGTGAGAGAACAGGTGCCTCGTGGTCAGGATGGGTGTGTTCAGTGCCTTTCTCACAACTGTTTCAACATGTTGCCTGTTCACTTCTATTTCTTCAGGAAAATGATAGGGTTTATTTATTTATTTATTTATTTATTTATTTATTTATTTATTTTTCTTTGTTTTGTAAAAACTGAGACATTTGTGGAATCAAGTTCTTACAGAGAACAATGAATATTTTTAATGGACATCCAAGAGACTGGACAATTAGCAGCCCCACAGTAAGAAGAGGGTGTGCTGGCAGTGTCAGGAGCATGGGCATGACATGGGTAGATTCACTGAAGCATTGACCCTGTGCTGGTGTTTGGTTGTAATGGAGGTTGGAAGGCAGAGATTTGTGGTACTTGATGGAGCCACAGAGAAAAGGAGACTGAAAGAGGCAGTTTCTGAGCCAGCTGAGTCAGCCAGCATCATGGAGGGGCCAGAGAGCGGATCATGTAGAGAAAATAAAGCAAAATGACTTCAAGTTGCTATCCAAGTAGACCATTTCTGCTTACTAGTTCATGGATGGAAAGTTCCAAAACTTTCCCTAAGAAGGAGTGAGTGTAAAAAGGGACTCTTAGGGACGTAGAAGTAAAGAAATAGAAAAGAGCGGCTGGCAAGACAGAGCAGTGGACAAATGTGTCTCACACCAACCTGATTATCCTGAGTTGCATCCCCATATCCCAGGGCAAAAGGAAAAAACCTGCTCCCAAAAGCTGCCTTCTGCCCTCTACACATGCACCATGGGACACACACACCTGTGTACTTGCACGCACCCATGCATACATGCATGTACATGTATGCGCGCGCGCGCACACACACACACACACACACACACACACACACAGAAATAATAAAATATTTGAAAAAAAAGGAAAAGGAAAGAAGGAATTTAGAGGTGGCTGTCATCTACTGAATTCCAAAGTCACTGACAACAGTGGATCATCTGAGCTGGGGTGAAGGGAAAATCGATGTCTCTGGGATCAGATTCATCATTGGGTGGAAGACGACTGTGACAGAGAAAAGTGGCCTAGGATGATGGAGCATAGAAGCAATGAGATTTAGAAGATGTGCTTTGGTGCCTTGTTACTTTGGAAAGTTAAGAGCATGCTCCCTCCCTCCTTACAGGGATGACTGGCACTTTTTTTTTCTAGGCCCACAGAGAACTGGAATACACTGAGTCTTCTTTTTTTTTCCTCCAAAATGCTTGAGTTCAAGAGTTTCAGAGCCAGGAATGGCTGCAGCAGAAAGAAGGAGGCAGGGTGACTGAAAGTTCAGGGCTAGATAGTGAGGTAGACCAGCCTAGGCTACAAACAACCTTGTATTAAAAAATTAAGACTCCTAACTTGTTTCCTGTTTTCTTCTTCTGATGTCCATCCTCTTTGCCTTTCTGGATAGGGATTGAGCATTTTAGCAAGAGTCCTCCTTCTTGATTAGTTTCTTTAGATGTACAGATTTTAGTAGGTTTATCCTATATGATATGTCTATATGAGTGAGTATATACCATGTGCGTCTTTCTGCTTCTGGAATAGCTCACTCAGGATGATCTTTTTCAGATCTCACTATTTACCTGCAAATTTCATGATTTCCTTGTTTTTTATTGCTGGGTAATATTCCATTGTGTAGATATACCACAATTTCTGTATCTGTTCCTCCACTGCTGGGCATCTGGGCTGTTTCCAGCTTCTGGCTATTACAAAGAAGGCTACTACAAACATGGTTGAGCAAATGTCCTTATTGTATATTTGAGCCTAAAGGTAATTGTATGTGATTGTTTTGAGTCTGCCTGAATTTTTACTTTAACTTGCAACACGAGGTTGGCAGTAGAATTTTTCCACTTGGAGCACCATGTCAGAGTGGAGAAAGGTTTAGGTTTGAGAGCATTTCGGAATCCATATTTTTAGATCAGATGATCAACCCGTGTAATATTAAAAAAGAAAGTAAATTATTCAACCATACTGGTCACTTTCTCCACCTAAAACCTGTATAATCAACTCCATGGTGCTGTGAGTTAGCCACCTAAGTCACTTCTGCTGTCTTTGACAAGTGTGGTAATGTCATCAGAGAGCTCCAATGGCCATCAGGAAGTGTCTGTATTTAAGGCAACATGATACAGGCCAGCTCATGTTTATGAAACATGCTTGCCTTTCAAGGAGTCATTATGACATTGTGTGTGTGTTTATGGAGGTAGTGTACCTGCGTGCTTGTGTGTGTGCTCATGTGTACATTGCTGTAGTGCATGTAGAGGCCAAAGATTGCCATTGAATGTCACGCCTCCAGTGCTTTGCATCTTGTTTTGAGACAGGGTCTCTGACTAGCCTGGAGCTCAGGGTTGGACTGGCTAGTCAGTGAACTCCATGGGCTTTCTGCCTCTGCATCCCCAGCTCTGGGATAAAAAATTCATGCCACTGAACTCAGCTTATTTTTACATGGATTTTGGGAACCTAACCCAGGTCCTTTCCCTTGTGTGTGAGCATTCAACAACTGTGCTGTCTGCAAAGCCCCTAAAACATAAGACTCTAAAAACTAGGTTTGCCAGTTCATTTCACATAAGAACCCAAACCTAGATTTTTGGTAAGAATTTTTTCATCAAGTTCTGCCCGATGTATCCAACTGGCCCTGGTTTTGAGATAAGCAGTTTGGTGTGCAGGTGACTTTTTTCTGAGGGGAATTCTGAGCACATTAAGTGATATTTGGTCTATTCTCAACAATAGCTCACTTGGAAATATTAAAATGTCTGTCATTTAAGATGAATGTGTGATTATTAGAATAAAACATGTTAAAACTGTCAAGCTGCAAAGCACCACATTCAAATAAGTAGAGTATATGACCACAACCTCCCACAGAACAATTGAAACGTGGAGATATATTTACTCTGCCCATCACTGAGAAGTTTTTATACAATAAGCGTTTGAAAGGCTCATGCTTTATGTAGAAAGCAACTCTTTTGGCCGATCTGGTGTGGAAGGATGAGACAGTTGCATGAATTTGCCTGCTCTCTTTCCCAGGATATTGCTGCCAAAAAGCAAGCTTGGCATAAGCGCAGGATAGCTGACAGGTATGTTGCTCTTGCCCGTGTTTGATTCCTTTAAACATATGGAGTCATTTAGGAATGTCTTCTAACTTCTCTGGAACTTCAGTTCCTGGAAACTGTCATTGAGAGAGATTATGTAAATACTCACAGAAGCTCATGCTATTAGCATTTGTTATATACTTGGCATTAAATCAGATGTCTGTTGCTCAGAAGGAAGGAAAAGAAGTCCTCCCCTATCAGTGGACTTGGAGAGGGGCATGCATGCAGAGGGTGGAGGAAGGGAGGGATTGGGACGGGAGGAGGGAGGGCACCACAGGGGGGATACAAAGTGAATAAAGTGTAATTAATAAAGAAAAAAATGTTTTATCTCGAAGTACTGAAAATCCTAAGATAGAGGCTTTTCTTCTTTACATTTTAAAAAGTAAAGAAACTGTCACCTGGCAACATGGTTCCATGGGCCAAGGTTCTGGCCTTTAAAGCTTGATGACCTGGGGTCCCTGGAAGCCAAATAAAGATGGCAGAGGACAATGGATCCAATCCACTAAGCTGTCCTCTGACCTCAGCTCTTGTGCCATGGCATGTTCCCACTCCCAATGATAATGAGTAAAATAAAGTTTTAGGTGTTTGAATGAAACCAAAGCCTTGAGGATTAAGAAAGCCAACTCACCAATGCAGCCACTTCTGATGAGAACTGATAGACTAAGATCAGAAAGAAGGAGAGGAGGACCACCCCTATCAGTGGACTTGGGGAGGGGCATGCATGCAGAAAGGGGAGGGAGGGTGGGATCAGGAGGGGAGGAGAGAGGGGCTTATGGGGGGATACCAAATGAATAAAGTGTAATTAATAAAAGTTAAATAAAAAAAAGAAAGCCAACTCACAAAGCTTTTGAAAGTCCACCTGGGAGTCAAATCCCATCCAGCCTCTGCACTCTATGCTCAACTATTTCTATTCTCTTAGAAGAGAAGATGGCATGACCAGACCCTCAGGAAAGGAAGGCTGGCAGCCCTTCTGATGGTCTCAGGCTTGCGATCCACTGACCACAGAAAATGAACATCAACCCATCCAAAGTCAGAGAGCACAAGGAAAACCTTACTTCATTAACAAATTATTTTATTTGACATTTTAAAAGGATTTCTCAGTGTTTCTAGACATTAAGCAAAGTGGGAGAAGCAAACACAGAGCTCAAAGAGACTGGCTTCTGTGCAGAAAGTTTCCTTCCTGGCCTGCTCAATTGTCAAAGTGTAGCTTTGGAGTAAATCTTACCAAAAAAGTGCTACTTGCTAGCTTCCCTATTCGAGGGTCCTTTTTGACACCAATTTCTGATTTTGCTCCTCTCCTTGGATGCTATGAACATTGCACCAAGGCTAGGATATTCCAAACAGAAAAAAAAAATCGCAAATCCCCAAGAGGTACTGAAAACACAGCACAGGGCATCATCCTGTGAACCAGAAAGCCACCCAACCTTTGATAGTCTCAGATATAAACAGAGGAACCAAAAGACAATGACTCTGAATAAACAAAAACAGCTTTCATACCTGTCTTTGGATCAGTTTTCCTCAGGAGTTACAATAACAGCCCAAGATTCGTTAGTTCCATGGAGACAATGGAGCCCAAAGGAAAAGTGATGAAGTTATATTTCAAAGTAAAATTTAAAAAAAAAAAAGAAAGAAAAGAGTTACAGTTCTGTGCCAGAATACTTAGGGGTCATGGCAGGCAAAACCAAAGCCTGGAGCCACCTCTTGCCAGAAAGAACAGCTGTCCCAATAGCATTTCAAAGGTAAAAATATTCCTAGGTGTAATATGAAATACTAAATCTATCTGTCTATCTATCTATCTATCTATCTATCTATCTATCTATCTATCTATCTATCTATCTATCTGTCTGTCTATCTATCTACATATTTTATGTATACATCTGTTTAATCTATCACTTATCTATCCTATAATATCTCTAGAATATATAATATTTACTTATATAGCCATATAGATCATCTGTCAAACTATGTAGCTTTTTCTCATCTGCTTATGCATCTATTTATTATGCATAAATGCCATCTATTTATGCATGTCTAATCTATGTATCTTCTCCTTATATATCTGTCTTCTATTTATCTACCTTATCATCTCCATATTATGTATTGATATCCATGTCTATATATCACCTATCTATCTTTGTGTCCTGTTTATTTTATTATTTATCTACCATCCACTTACGCATCTATCATGTATACATTCTGTCTATGTATCCTTCTGCTTGTTTATAATTTATCTAACCAGTCATTTCTCTATTATGTATCATATGTTACATATTTAATAATATATTCTTGTATCATTTACATTTGTATTATTTATTTTCTGGTTATCCTTCTATCTACCATCTGTGCATTTTCTGTTTACAGCTACTTCTATTATCTATCTATCTATCTATCTATCTATCTATCTATCTATCTATAATCTACCAACTATTCCTGTCTATTATCTATCTGTCTTATCTAACTGTATCTACATGCATCCATCACTGTACCCTATCTTTATATATCTATCTAGATAAATGTATTTATGTAGATATAATGTGATTGGTAGCTATTTAGAAAGGATATTGTGTTAATAACATAATTTATACCCAAAAGTTGAGGGTGTGCATAGGTATGCTGCCAAGTTTTTTATACAACTGTAATGTCAGTTTGTCTTTTAGAAAGTGAGGGGTGTCTCTTCATCTTTAAGTCACTCTGATATTCAGAGGTATTTGTGTGTGTGTGTGTGTGTGTGTGTGTGTGTGTGTTACACAGCAAATGTCTGTCAACCTAAGATAGAAGTGTGTATTTTGTAGTGTGAGCATTTTTCTTAAGGCCCCCTGATTTTGGGGGGTTCTTTTCTCTGTTAGCAAATATCCGATGGATCCCGCTCTAGAGAGTGCTCAGTTGTGAAGTTAACATATCCCAGCATCCTTTGAGCAAGGCAGGTGTTTCATGCCTTCAGTCCATGGCAGGACTCCTCAGGGAAAAGAGAGGAAGGGCAGTTTTGGCATTTGTGCAGTGAAAATCATCACTAGATGATCCAAAGGCATCCAGAGTCATTCTGTAGGATTCAGTGAAAAAGATGTACAAACAGTAACTTGTTCAACATGATTCAAGACCCATCCCCCCATACCTTAAAGAGTGCCACCTCTTCCTGTTTAAACAACAGCTATCTTAGACAGAGCAATGTCACATTGGACGCAGTTCAATCCATACATACAGGGAGGAAAGTGCAGCTGTCAAGGAACCAACCCAGTCAGAAGTGCCCCAGACAAACGGCTGCACATCACGGGCTGGTTTTAATTAGCACCGGATTCTGGGCTGGTTTTACTAACCCTCCCCCCTTTCTTCGGTAACTTTAAACAAAGTGATTTGTAGTATTCTTTCTTCTATGGTATCTATCCCAGTGGAGACAGAGGATGTTCATGGAAATAGCTTGAGCCAAAGTTCAAAGCAGATTACAACATCTAAGGGATACCTTGAGATTTTTATCTTGGCCCTGGAAGAAAAAAGAGTCAAGCTTATTCATTGTTCTTACTAAAGGGCCAGGCCTTAAGAAGTAGGGTTACCCAGTTATTAGTAAGCTATATCGTTAGTCATGTGACCCCATTTTCAGAATATTTTGTCCTGTAGATAATAAAAAAATGCATTAGGCTGCAAACAGCCTCAGTTGAGACAATATTTTAAAGCTCTGTTTAATGAGAGACTTCCCTTAGTGAGCAAAGACATTACTTAGCAAGTGAAGGCTTTCTCTGTGAGCAGACACTTCTGTAGTCATCAGATGGCAAACATGCTATCACCAGAAGGTTCCTTAGAGAGATGCAGCCTGTCTCTTTTATTGTATAGATGAGAAGAAGGAGGACAAAAGGATGAGAGAAAGGGGGGAAGGAAGAGGAGGAGGAAGTAGAGGCGAAGGGGAAGGAAGAAGAAAGAAGGAAGAAAAGAAGAAGAAGAAAAAGAAGAAGAATTCCCTGCACTCTGCCTAAAGTTTGGCTATAAGTTTCAGAATCTGCTTTAATACCCTGCTGGGTAGTCTTTAAGAGGCCCTCTGTGGTAGGCTCCTGTCTTGTTCCTTGGTTGATCCCTAGTAAGGGGAAGAGAGAATGTCTCTGACATGAACTCAGTGGCCGGCTCTTTGATCACCTCCCCCTGAGGAGCATCCTTACTAGGCCACAAAGATAGACAATGCAGGCACTCCTGATGAGACCTGATAGGCTAGGGTCAGATAGAAGGGGAGGTGGTCTTCCCCTATTAGTGGACTAGGAAAGGGGCATGGGAGGAGATAAGGGAGGGAGGGATTGGGAGGGGACGAGGGTGGGGGTACAGCTGGGATACAAAGTGAATAAATGGTAATAAATAAAAAATATATTAAAAAACAAAAAAATTAATTAGAAAGCAGAAGAAGAAAAAGAGAAGGAAGAAGAAGGAGAAGGAGAAGAAAAGAAGAAGAAGAAAAAAGAGACGAAGAAGAAGAAAAGAAGGAGGAGGAGGAGGAGGAGGAGGAGGAGGAGAAGAAGAAGAAGAAGAAGAAGAAGAAGAAGAAGAAGAAGAAGAAGAAGAAGAAGAAGAAGAAGAAGAAGAAGAAGAAGAAAAGACCAGTATACAAGGCTAGAGTTTTCTAAGAGGTCATGGGATTTGGTGCATTAATTGTCCACATCTACGTGTACATAATTTCTGTGAAGTGTTAAGGAAAGATCAATGCTCCAAGATTGGAATCAAGCCTCTCTCTGTCCATGTTGGAAGCTTCTTACATGCTTGTGTCTGTTTCTTCATGGGTCAAAAAGAGAATGAATTTTCCTTTAGGCTTACACGACAAGTGTTTCCTTTTAACACTTCCATAAAAGTATATAGAAATTTTCCACAGATCTGAAAGGGGGTTGACAAACAAGGCAAAATTTCCACCACTATTTGAATCAGGCCTCCCAGACTGAACAGAGTTGGGGTTAGGAAACAGTCCTCCCCCCCCAAAAAAAAAAAAAAAGGTTTGGAAACCAATAAAATCTCTCCAACTCTCATTAGATTCTCTGACAAATGATATAAATGTCCCTCTGCTATTTGGGAAAATGATAGTCCGTGACTTGGAAGAATATCAGCACAAAAAATGAGCTTCGATCATAGCATCAAAAAGCTTTGATAATTTGAGAAAGAGAAATGACATTTCTTTCCTTTACTTTATCAAAGAAATCATGAGTGCAATCTCTAGTATTTCTGCTCTGATCCTTGGTTCGTGTATAAACTATTCATGGGAAACTTCTTGTTTTCATTAACAAATAGCCGTCATTCCATTAACAGATTAGACTCCCAGGCTCCATCCTCTACCTCACAGCCTCGTCCTTCTCAGCATGATTCTGTAGAAGTGTTTTCTTCATGCAATCCTAGGAATCTATTAAAGGCTGGTTTGGTTGCGTGTCACATGTGTTTTAAGTATATAAACCAATGTAAGTCAGAGATGATGGTACAGAAAGGAGACTGTGGCAGGAGTCCACATGTTTTTGGCTAGCTTGGGCTAGAGAGAACTCAACACTAGCCTGGGAAACTCAACAAGACCCAAACGGGATGGACATTGAAAGAGGGGGAAAACAGGGAACTGGACAGGAGCTTACCACAGAGGTCCTCTGAAAGACTCTACCCAGCAGGCTATCAAAGCAGATGCTGAGACTCATAGCCAAACTTTGGGCAGAGTGCAGGGAATATTATGAAAGAAGGGGGAGATAGAAAGACTTGGAGGGGACCGGACCCCCACAAAGAGAGCAACAGAACCAAAAAATCTTGGCTCAGGGGTCTTTTCTGAGACTGATACTCCAACCAAGGACCATGCATGGAGATAACCTAGAACCCGTGCACAGATGTAGCCCATGGCAGCTCAGTCTCCAAGTGGGTACCCTAGTAAGGGGAACAGGGGCTGTCTCTGACATGAACTCAGTGACTGGTTCTTTGATCACCTCTCCCTGAGGGAAGAGCAGCCTTACCAGGCCACAGGGGAAGAGATTGCAGCCAGTCCTGAGGAGCCCTGATAGACTAGGGTCAGAGGTAAGGGGAGGAGGACCTCCCCTATCAGGACTTGGGGAGGGGCATGGGAGGAGAAAAGGAATGGAGGTGGGGTTGGGAGGGGATGAGAGGAGGGGTTACAGCTGGGATACAATGTGAATAAACTGTAATTAATAATAATAATAATAAAAGAAAAATAGGTGCTCCATAGATGACTTGGTAGTTTAGAGCCCTTCCCTGAGTTCCGTTTCCAGAGACCACATGGGGATACGGAGTGGCCTTGTCAGACACCTGCAGCTCATGGCATACACACACATACACACACAACACACACATGCACACACATCACAGGCATGTGCGTACACACCTGCAACACATATCACACATGTACACACGTGCCCACACATGCACGCGCGCACACACACAGGAATAAAAATTTTTTCAAAAAGTAATAAGTAAATGAAACTCAGTGGTACAGTGCTTACCTCACTATACACACACGCACACACACACACACACACCACATGCTTACACACACAACACACCCATCACACATGCACACACATACAAATAAAAAATTCTTTTAAAAAAAGGTAATAAATCAATAAAACCCAGTGGTAGAGCACTTCCCTCACTCCCAGAGGAATGGTCCCCAGCACCACAGAGATTTGTAACTTTGTGTACAGCATGAGCTGCAGGATGGTTGAAATCTGACCCACTATGGGGAGCAAGTGCAGAGTCAGTGGCAGAGCATCCTGAGGACCCCAGAGACCCAGCCAGACTGAGCCGCTTCCAAACTCCTCTTCAAAGACCAAATTCAGGGCTCTCTGTTTCTCCCTAAATGCTCTGTGGACCTAGCAGAGAAATGCACCGATAATCTCCAGTGTTTAATCATCCAACTTTAGCGATGGAAATACAAAATCCCAGTGCTCAGGAGGCAGAGGCAGGTGGATCTCTGAGCTCAAGGCCAGCCTCGTCTACAGAGTGAGTTCCAGGCTACACAGAGAAGGCCTGTCTCAAAAAAACTAATCTCTTTAATAATGAGTGCTGATGTTACCAAAATAATGACTTGGCTGGAGAGAGCATTTGTCATGAAGTCTCCAGGTCTTGGGGATGCCTTAGCTGTCCCATGGCTAAGGCAGACAGTTCTCAATTTTGTTCAGTGTTCAGTAGTTATAAATGCTCAAACATCCTTCTCAGCATGATGGCCTTCGAGAACTGTTAGATCCCGTGGCTCAGTTCTGATTCTTCCACACCCGGAACCCCCTCCATTGCTTTCTTAGGTCCCAACAGTGGCGGCCAGTATTTCCTAGTGCTAACTGTTCTTGCTCTTTGGCTGTGCGGCCCATTGGCGAGGCCCCCGGGTGACAGCTTCTCTGTTCCACTTCCTTTGATCTTCAGGTTTGTGTTTTTGCTTTTCAAACTTTAATTCTCACAGTGGCCCCAATGGGCAGTGCTGCTGTTATTCTTGATGTGAGCATAGAGGCTGAGGCTCAGAGAGGTTCAGTGTTTGTGCAAAGCCCGCCATCCAGGAGCCAGAGAAGCAGTTGTGGGTTGCAAAGCCATCTCTGCCCCCGACATCCTCCTGCAGCTTTTTTTCAGGGCCTATCCTGCCATTACTGTGTCATTACTGTCAGGTAGTCTCTTTCCAATTGCATCCTTTCTCTCTTTTCCAAGCGCGCCCGACTGTATCACTCCTTCACTCGTGTGAGTGTCCTTTAGGAAATGACATTTGTGGGACTTATCACTTTGTAGAACGCCCTGTATGGTGAGTCCTCTATGAACAAACAAACAAACAAAATCTCATCTAACAGGCTCCTAACACTGGCACCCACTCCAAAAACAGAGTTCACATGTCAGTGAAAGCATGTAAGCATTGTGTTCTAAGACAAGTATGTATCATGTATGATACAATAATCCTAGCTAATAATATACCTAAGACTTACTAAGAGACCATAGATCCTGTGTTCTCAGCACGCATGCTTACATGGAGGTAAATCTGAGTTGGTGAAGATGTTAATTACCTGTTTGTTAAATTGCTTTTCTTGTGCCTCTACTTGGCAAAAGCAATGTAAGGAAAGGATGTCTTCTTCTGGCTCTCAGTGTGAGTGAGCAGGAAGATCATGGGCTGTCCATACTGTGTCCACACCCAGGAAGCAGAGAGGGGTGACTGCTGGTGCCCAGCTCGCCTTCTCCCTTCCATCTAGTCCACTGGGGTGGGGGTTGCTGCCTCTATCCAGGAGCATCTTCCCACCCTGGCAAACACATCCAGATGTGCGTCTCGCAACTATCTGTAGATCTCATCACAGTGACAGAGTGAGTGATCACGATCACGGGCTGGTTGTGATAATCATTTCACATGTTACTATATCAAATGTCACATTGTGTCCTTACAATATTTATTTCTTGACTATACTTCAACAAATCATGGTGATGTTACAGATTTGGAGGTGGGGGCATGAGAGCTGGGCCAGCCATGCCTGGGTACTGCACCAATCCCAAACCCCAAAGCGCTTCTGTCGCTGTTTCATTCATTGCCTTCAGTCTAGCCCTCCTGGGAGCTCCCTCGTAACCTCCTCTGATTTCTCCAGGGACTGATCTCTGTGAGTGGATTTATTTGTGGGCAATTTCACTTGGCTTATCTGTGTCCTATGCAAAGTTTACAGGACGGGAGTATTTCTGTTTAAACATCCCCAGCCTTATGAGAAGCTTTGGAGGATTTCTGGTTCTTTTTCCCCCAACATTTCTTAAGACTTTCAAACATACACAAAATGGAAATGATTATACAGAAAACACCCTCATTCTCTGCCTGCCATCTACATCCAATAGTTTTGGTTAGTTGTTTTATTCTATTATGTTTTAACCTGTTAACCTCTTTTTTCCATCAGTCTTATTTTTGATGCATTTTGAAGTCAACTGTAGATATCTGGATTTGATTTGTAAATAACTCCACGTGCAGATCATTCCCAGGAGTTCAGTGTTTTATGTGTTTCTGGGGAAGGTGCCTACAGTGAAATGCAGACATCTGACATGCACCACTCTGAAAGTTAAGGTGAGATATGTACGCTAGAGAAGTCAACACCTGCCAAGCTAGAGCATGGCTGTCAGTACAGTTGTCTCCTGCTCCTTCCCAGTTATTCTCCGTCTATTTAAAAGCAGGAATTTCTTCCTTTTCTTTTGAATTATTCATGGAATGCTGTTTTATGGAGGTAACTTCAGGTTTCCTTACATACCGTTGTTGGAATTTGGGGACACGTTAACTATTTAGAGTCTGGCTCCATAAACTGGGGTCAGCCACTACATGGGGGTGTCATGAAAACGTTGACAATCGTCCAGAGTTTCTGAGTATGCAACGGTCAGAGAAAATGTGTAACAAACCCCAAGTGCTCTGGCAAAGCTCCCTCATGTTGCATCCTGCAACTCCACAAAGACTTTGTCCTGAAGCCAACTTCGGCGTCTTTGGGCCGTGAATGCCTGCACACCACACAACAGTGACAGACGCTGCCCAGGCACCTTGGCTCAGATCCCACATTATTCTATGTCATGAATTGTAGGTACATTTTTATTGAAATATACACAAGGTGTTCTGTCTGTATAGAGGCACAGTGCTTCAATTATGGAACGCTGGGGCGTTCGATAGTTCTCTACTATGATTTCTGAGTGAGAGTCAAATTAGAACAATCTTTAATTGGATTGTGTTGAAGTTTTGATCTTAAGAGTTGCTGACTTGAGTCACATCAAAATACCTCTAAATGTAGTTTGGCTTTGGATTAATACAAACTTTCCAACAATTTCAGAAATGGCTCTTAACATATTCCTGCCACCTTGTGTTGCATAGTTATGTGAAACATCACTCTCAGCATTAACGCTTATTGAATCAAAATATCCGTCAACACCGATGACATTCTATGTCTGTGCCGCATCACACACTGAGTCAAGATTTTTATGGTGATATAAATATGTCGATCATGTCATTGCTGTACAAATTGGCTTTCTTCTCTAATAAACAGTAGAATCATATTTTCACCAAAGTAGTATTATAAAATGCATTTATTTATTGTTTGTTATCAGTCAATTTTTAATTTGGTGGGTGGGTGGGTGGTTTGCTGACACAGGTTTCATGTAGCCCAGGCTGGCCTCCAACTCACAACACATCTGAGGCTGGCTTTGAACAAGTGATCCTCCTATTTCTACGTCCCAAGTACTGGGACTGATTAGAGGCCTGCATCATTGTGTCCAGCTAAGTGTTTGATCTGTGTATCTATTTTATACACCTATATACCAGAGTGGCTATAGTATAAGTCTCAGGGAAAAAGAAGTCATGAGTGCAAAACTCTTGAGAGCGAGAGCCTAGAGCACAGACACGCGATCCTGAAGTGCACAGCCTGCCTTTCGGGACAGTTCACTCCTTAGTCCTTTCCCTACGTCCTCTACTATTGGCCAGTACTTGGTCAGTGAGATTGCCTGAGCTGCTTGAACAGTCGGTTAATTAAGCAAACACTTTGTGCAACCCCTTATGGCCTCTGCAGCTTCCATGTTGCCGCTGCGGTTCCCTTGGCTTTGGCACGGAGTGTTGTTGGACTCTGAGCGTGGACAGCATGGGTGCAGAAATGACTTACAACAGGTTGAGCTTGGGGATTTTTCTGCACCCGTCCCCCAGAGGTTTCTTGGCCCAGCCTGGCATTGCCCATTGGACACGGGGTACGGTTGGAATGCTGGGGACACCTGTTGAAGCTGTGGTGCACAATGCCCAATTCAAGTCTTCTGTGAGTCACACAGCACATGCTGCTGACTGAGCTTCCTTGGCGTCTGTGTCACAGGATGCCATGCTCTGCAGGACCTTTCCCGGCATGAGCTGGTACATGCCGCTATGATCAGTGAGTTTTTGTTGGATTTTAGACTTCAGGAGAAGAAAAGCTAAAGAAGAGGAAAAAAAAAAATCTGTAATGAAGGACTCTCAGAACTTTGAAGCGAGCAGGTTGACAAGCTGTAAACTTGGAAGCAAGCTGCATAGATGTCCTTGGAAGAAGTGTGACATCTCTGGGATAAGCTGCCCGTGTATGGATACAGAGATGTTCTGAAGGAAAAACATTTTGTGAATAAAAGTGTCCCCAGAGTTCTGGAACCCATCAGCGTATTGAACCTGCAGGAGCTCAGAAGCCTGCCCCTTTAAAATTCCTCACCGATGCTTGATGGATGAACATGGATTCTAGGTCTTTGCTGAGTATTCTAGAGCACAAGCCAAGAACAGCATCACAAAGGCAGAAATCCATGCCAAGAGTCCTCGGTGTTTACCATATACAGCTGTTAGCCTTGTAGCTGGAGGCGAATGTCTTGGTGAAGCTGTTGAGATTGGACAATCTGCTGAGCATTACCATTTTCAAGCTGGGAAACTAATCAAGGATGTGAACTATCAGCCCCTGGGTTTGAAGGGACAAGTGGGGAAGATTTTGTGCTGGAGTCCATTGGGAGAGAATAGATAAGAGGGAAAGGAGTGAGTGATGGGGAGACTGAACCACCTGACCTGGTTTTCTGAGGGAGGAACCAGTGAGGTGTGTGTGTGGGGGTGCCATTGTGTGAGTAATGGTGCAAATGGGACACTCAATAAGGTGGTGTCCAGAGCACTGGAATGAAGGTGCATTTTGGACAAATCATGTGCATGACAAGAGATTGTTTATCCACAGGGGCAGATAATGCCCTTCATGTAGAGGACACGGCTTGAGTCCACCAGAAACAAGGCCACTCTTACCTGAGAGAGTCATGTGCTACAGACCTAGCTTCCAGCAGCTAGAACACACGCCTCCTTTGTTTCCCCAACTCTGTTCTTTCCAGTGTCAGGCTACAGCACAAGCTGCCTGTGAGTGAGGAGGCTGGGGTTCATAGAAACTCCATTTGGATCTTGGGCTCTGACTGTGTGTAGCGTCCTGGCTCCAGGGGTGTCAGGCCATGGTTCAGTCTCATGCTGTGGTTTGCTGCTGAGTGAGCCAACTAGAGAAACCTGGCCCATGGGTTTCAAGTGGCAAACAACTTTGAGATATGACATCTCTAAGTGTGTACTGAATGCAGGCTCTCCCTCTAGCCTCCAGACGGCCCTGGCTGCCTGAGATACCTCACAGCAGAAAAGCAATGCCGTGGCAGAAGACGCCCTCCACTGACCATTCTCCCCATACCAGCCCAAGATGGACCCCCACAGGCCCCAGGCTGCAGCAAGCCATCAACATGGCGGGGGGGGGGGGGCACGTCTTTGTCTTTCCACGAGGGTTCAAGCTGTTTCCTCCGTCTGAGGGAACCGGGGGCTTTCACACCTCTTTCCTCTGTTGCTCCGATACCTTCCACATGTGGGACACAAGGGAGGCCTGAGCCGTTTCCTTCTTTGACTATGCTAATTGATTTCAGATGCCCACTCCCTGTGGGTCTGTGCTGCCGGAGGATCTGACACACCCGAAACCCATCTGCACAAACTCGGATAGGGAAGAGACCTGGAAGCCACACATGGCAGAGCTCTGCTCCTCTGCTTCTCTGCTCCCTGGCAGGAAATGCCCAATCCTGGGAGCTTTCTTCTAGTTGAGCGTGTAATTGTGAAGTGGGCAGCTGCCTAGAGAGCTTCGCATAGCACTGGTGTGTGTGTGTGTGTGTGTAACCCAGTAGGCCTCACTTTCTGGAGCTGTGCAGTGGGGCTGATACTAACATGTATCGTGGGGATGGATGGAGTTGACCGTGGTAAATGCTTCAGGCATCATGCGCCACACGGAGAACTCTGCTCGTCATTTTTTTCTTCACGCACACCTACGAATGTATGCGCACCTCGAAAAACTCTCCATGTACACCCAGGGAGGAAGACAGACAAGGAAGGGCCTCAGGGTCCCCTGCTGGTTTATCTGAGATCAACCTGCACGGTTTCCAGTAGCTCTGCTCCCCATCATTCCCCCAGATGTCTGGGGCATGGTGAGTTCTCCCACCACCCAGGCAGCCCCATCCTGAGTTGATTTAGGGAAGGCCTTTCATGTGGCCCCCTGGATCTCTCAACCCTTCCTGGAGCATATTTCCTCATCTCTGTTCCCATGCCTCTTTTAACTTGGTGCTTGGGTTTGATTTGTTTCCGGGACTTCCCAGCTGAGCCTCGAGATGGGGAAGGGAGTGTCTACTGATGGCAGCTACAAATGTCATAGAGTCAACCATGCTTAGAAAGTACAGCTGGCCCCAAAGCAGTGCAGAGTGGGACAGTTACCCTGTATAGTTTACTACTGAATCTGTGGCTCACACCCCATTTTTTCATGCCCATGATTGTTTGGAAGATCACATATCCATTTAAAAAAAGATGAGTTGCTCGATTTGCTTTAATAGATAAGTGTGTCTGTCCTTGAGATTTTAATGACATGGAAATCATAAAAGTGGGAATATGAACCTTGTGTTTCCCTGGCTGCTCCCTGTGTGATTTTTGACAAGGTCGTTGTTTTATAAGCTTCTACTTATTGACCTGGAAGTGACAATGAATATTTTTCAAGTTAATTGCACAGAGGAAATGAGAAAGATACACACACACACACACACACACACACAAACACACACACAGCACTGTGCACTGCACACAGTAGGCAATCTACCTAAAACAATGAGAAATACTGATGAGATGGGCTGTAGAAGACAGCTTCCAGAAGGGTCCCCATCTTTCAGAGCTTCCTATCCTAGACCCACATCGGTAAGTTTATTCCAGGAAAAGCCTAGACAGTATTTTCGACTTTGGTAAATCATGTGGTCTCTAGCAACTATTCTACTCTGATCTCACAACCCACAGGCAGGTATCCTCATAACTGGGACTCTCCAGCAAGGAAGGTATCTTCATCTTTTAGTAGTTTAGCTTCGGGTGCTCCTTGTGAAAAATTTAGCTTCCTAGAAACATGAGGTATCAAGTCTCCTATCCAGAGACCTAGCCATGACAGCCCCAGCCCCAATGCAGGGAGAAATGGGTCCATTTCCCAGTGGCCTGTGTGCTCTGGAAGTAAGCGACGTTGACTCTTCTTCCTAAAAGTCTGAAACATAAACAGTGGTACCTCTTATGTCCCAGATTTAAAAAGAAATAAAAAATGACAATAATGATGAAAGGACTCATCTGAAGTTGGGAGAAATAACACAAAGGGATGGTTCTCAACCAGGGGTGGTGTTGCCCCAGGGAGCATTTGGCAATGGTTTTATCTCTCACTGAGCATTGTGGGCCAAATTCTCTTAAACAGGCTGTCATCAAAGTCACCTGCATACATGGACAGGGGAGGAAAGCCAACATAACCTACGAAAACCATTAGGTGAGCCCATTTGACTGTACTGTGGAGTCCACACTGGCTGGCCAGCACCAGCACTGCCCAGGACAGCTCCTCTCTGGCCCAGGAAAGGACACCGCTGATGCTGAAAACACCTGGACTGGAAATAATATGAAGCGCTTTACCGGCCAATAGAGCTTATCTGCAGTTTGCGTAGTTCAGCCTTGCCTGTCGACGTACAGGAATGTCAGAGAATCGAAATGAGATGATGTGTGCAGAAGCCAGCCTGCCCTGGTCACTGTTTGCTGGGCAAGAGCTAAGTCCTCACTGCCAGCGAACTCATCCTGCAGGGCCCATGGCAGACTCCAGAGCATTCTCCAGTTCTCATGCTCATCCCTTCTTCCTCTCAGCCCCGTTTCCCAGGGCCATCTCCTCAGCAGGAACAGGACTGGCCTTGGACACCTTTCAAATGCGGGGGAGCTGGGAAGCCACACCCCAGTCTGCTTTCCTATCTGCCAAATTATTAAATTCCTTTTAGCTTCTTTTCCCCTGGGCCCTATTTTTGAAGGCTTTAATTATTTGGGTTTTCACAGAGACTTCTCCGTGGGATTTCTTCTTGTTTGCCATGCGCCTCCCACAAAAGAACTCACGTTATGTTCCACTTGGGTGGACTCAGCTAGTGCCCTGGATAAGCCACTGTGGCTTTCCTCTCTCGTGTGTGCATGCAGGTGACTTTGGTGCTGTCTGACTACTGAGTGGATCTGGCTTGGTTCAGTAGTTTGAGTAAGAAAGAAAACCCATCATATCATTTGGGGGGATTTGACCTAGAGAACCTAGTTCAGTCCTTCACTGGAGTTCCCCCCTGGGGACACAATGCGGGACACATTTTCTTTGGTCCTCATGGATTGATTTGTTTCCTTTCCCTTCACAAGGACACCCTGGGCTGAGGAGATGGCTCAGTTAGTAAAGAACTTGCCATGGAAACAGAAGGAGGCGAGTTCAGCCCTCAGAACCTACAGAAACAAAGCCAGACACAGAGGCATGCTCCGTGGCAGATACGGCCCTGCGGCACAGGGGCGGTATTTATCTATCCATCTATTGCAATTCCTACGGTGGGAAGCAGAGGCAGGCAGGTGCCTGGGCCTCACTGGTCAGCCGGCCAATGGCCTGTGAGTCCCAGGCCATGTGAAAACCTGTCTCAAAACCCAAAGTAGACAGGACCCTGAGGAATGACACCTGCTCTCAATCCTCTTCCCAATTTACAGAGGTGCGGAACGGCTGGGTCAGCTTTCTGGGGAACCGCTGAACTTTCCCCCAGCCCTTGTGTCCCGGCAGTGGTGTGCACACACTGTCATTGCTGCTCTATGACTGAATCTGGCAAGGTTGGTGTATTTATCAAAAAGGCTCCTGAGGGGCAAGGCTGCTGTAAAGCCATGTGCTTGCCTTACTTCATCAACTGAGACTTTGAGTTCACATTAGTGGGTAAAATTCTCAGATCTTCAGTTTCCTCCTTTAGAGAAAAAGAAAGTTCATCCAGATGTTTATCCAGATGTTGAACACAAATTATGAGAAAATCCCAACTTTAGATACTAGTTGCTTCATAATTATGTTAACACAAATGTATTTTTTTAATTTTTTTTATTAATTACACTTTATTCATTTTGTATCCCCCCATAAGCCCCTCCCTCCTCCCCTCCCGATCCCACCCTACCTCCTCTTTCTTCATGCATGCCCCTCCCCAAGTCCACTGATAGGGGAGGTTCTCCTCTCCTTTCTGATCTTAGTCTATCAGTTCTCATCAAAAGTGGCTGCATTGTCCTCTACCATGGCCTGGTAAGGCTGCTTCCCCCTCAGGGGGAGGTGATCAACGCGCAGGCCAATCAGATCATGTCAAAGGCAGTCCCTTTTCCCATTACTATGTAACCCACTTGGACACTGAACTGCCATGGGCTACATCTGTGCAGGGGTTCTAGGTTATCTCCACGAATAGTCCTTGGTTAGAGTATGAGTCTCTGGGAAGTTCCCTGTGTTCAAATTATCTTGTTCTGTTGCTCTCCTTGTGGAGTTCCCTCCCCTCCAGCTCTTACTATTTCCCACTTCTTACATAAAATTCCATTCCCTCTGCCCATCAGTTGGCCATCAGGCTCAGCATCTGCTTTGACAGTCTATACTGCAGAAGCTTTCAGAGGCCCTCTGTGGCAGGTTTCAAGGTTGCTTCCTGTTTTCTTCTGGCTTTCAGAGGCCCTCTGTAGCAGGTTCCTAGGTTGTTTCCTGTTTTCTTTTTCTTCTGATGTCCATCCTCTTTGCCTTTCAGGATGGGGATTGAACATTTTAGTTAGGGTCCTCTCTTTTGCTTTAGTTTGTTTAGATGTACAGATTTTAATGTATTTTTATGTAACAAATGTACATACAATTTACCTTGATATTTTATTGACATTAGTATACAAATGATCATGCACATATAAATTCACACACACACACACACACACACACACACACACATACACACACACACACACACACACACAAACATCTGCCCACACACACACATAATTTTTCCTAGATAAATACAAGCATAAAACATCTTCTCACTCTGGTTAGAGAACTGGTGACAGACCAAGGAAATGATTCCACCAAAGTCCAACTTGAAGAACCAGTGAGTTTCCTGGAGCTACTTACAGGAAATGGCTAATGGGTTAGTGACAGGAGCCTGGGTGACTCAAAGGCAGCTGCATCTCAGAGCCTACCCCGGCACGGGTGAGCCGGGTGAACCCTCCTGAGAGCCAGATCCCCAGAATACTCAGCTCAACCTGCAGGCATCTGGGCAAATCAGCCACCTCTTGAGTCTTAGTGAGTCACCCTCCAGGATGACTCTCTCTGCTCTATCTATCTATCTATCTATCTATCTATCTGTCTGTCTGTCTGTCTGTCTGTCTGTCTGTCTATCTATCTATCTATCTATCAGCTCTCTATCATCTATCCATCTATCTACATATTTAACTAATCTATCATCTATCTGTCTATCTACATTTTTAACTAGTGTATCACCTATCATTATTATAGAACATCTGAAACACACACGTATGTTTCTGTTACACCGTCAGCACTGCAATAAAACCTATCCTGTGGTAAATCTTCTCAGTGTGTTTGTTGAGTGCTTAATTAATCTTATTCATCTTTTCAGAACCTGTCTGCATAAGTTAGCCCTCATAGGGCTTCCTGTCCTGTAGCATCCTTCTTTGCCAATGTGCTATTTCCAGAAGAAATATAAAACACAACCAACCAGACGGAACACAACTCTAGCGATTCTAGAAGTACATTCTTACATTCTATGTAGAAAACATCTTTTCATCCTGCGTGTCAGGAGTCTACTTCAAATACAGTACAACAAGTCCAACTCACTTTGACTTACTCTCACCCAATTCTTTACCCTACAAACACATAATTTTTAACACTTTTAAGTACTATGTTCATTATATATTTATATCATTTTTGTCTTCAGGATATGGACACTTTTTAAGAAGTAGCCAATGTCGACACTAAAGAATGAACCTGTTTTGTAGTTAATAAAAATTCTTCCTAGCTCAATAAGGTTATGGAGTGGCTTTGCCTGCCCATGTTAGTAAATCTGAAGAGAAATAGGCTGAGTTGAGTGAAAAGCTAGGGTTAGAAATAGTTACGTTTTTCCCCAGGGTGTTGGCAGGGATTGAAACAAAGTGTTTTGAAACAGCACAAATTGGCACTTTTCTGACTGCTGATATTCAGTCTCCCCAAGCAGGACACCTGGTTCAACTCCGGCGAACAGCCACTCCGAATTATAGTCTGGGATGTTGTTATGCAGAAAGTAAATGAGGGTATCATGAACTCTTCCAGGAAAAGCTGTTTTTACTTTTTCTCTAGGGACAACTCTCTGTGGAGGAAGGGTTAGTGCTGGTGGGATGGAGAAATAGTGAAAAGGCAAAAAAGCAGAGAAGGAAAATTAGGTTGATGGGAAAGCCGGGATGGAGAGCAGGGGTGGGCTCTAAAACTATGTGCCAGGGGGACCCCAGGAAATGCTGTCAACTTATCTCCTGTAAATGGGCACAAGCCCAGCTCACTCCTTCCCTGCTTGGGGTACTAAGTCGCTGCAGACCCTTTAAAGCACTTTTTAGTTGGGCTTTCCCACCTCTCAGACTGCAGAAACTTTATCAGTTTAGTACTTCTGTTCTAGGAGAAGAAAGGAGCTAATCCACATTCCGGTTGTCTCCAGGGAGCAGAGGCTGTGCTCTGTAGGGTGCCCTTCCTGGGACCACATGAGCAGATCGGCATGTCGGTGTACTTTGTATAATGTGAGAAACTGTGCTTGAAGCTAGTGGTTGAGGGACAGAACGAAGAGGATTGATGCAAAGACCATTCCACCAAGACCAGCTCATGTGAGTCACCAGGCATTTGCCTCTCTATATAACTTGGAGCCCCTTGTGTCTAATGGTCTCACATAATATGTCCCCAGTCATGCTAGGTAAAGATCAGCAAATGTAAAGCCAGACAGCCTCAGAACCAAGTGTGAGCATTTTCTCTTCATGAGACTTGGGAGAAGGAAGTTACAGGAGAGCTGCATAGCTGGTGAACAGCGTAGACACGGTGGGCACAAGGGCTGCAGCAGGGCCCAGTTGTGGATCAGAAGACTAGAGAACAAGACATGAGGTCCGACCTAGGGGACTCTACCCTTCCTGTATGCCAGAACCTCACTTCTTGCTAAATGACACTTCTTTGCTATCAGCTCCAAAATTGATTAGTCATTCCAGCTAGGAGTCAAAAAATCGTTCTTCCTAATAGGCTTCTGGAAGATGGCTTCCAGGTGGCTGACAGCTTAGTGATCAAGAAGTCAGACTGGAGGGTCTCACTGTCTTTACGTGCCCCGTGCATAGTCAGGGAAATGCAGGTGCCGTTTTCCCAGCCTACGGAACTCAGTGGTGTGTCATCCCTGCCTTTTCCTAGTGTGGTGTATATGCTTACATTTGCACGTTCATATGTGTATACGTATGTATGTGCACACAAATGTCAGTTTACATCGACGCCAAAGGACAGCCTCAGCTGTGGTCCTCACATATGCCAACCACTTTCTTTGAGATGCAATCACTGATTCAGCTAGATTAGCCAGCCAGCAAGCTCTAGAGATCTGCCCAACTCCGCCTTCCCACATTACAATTACAGACATGGCCACCACTTTATGTGGGACCTGGGGATTGAACTCAGGGCCCCCTGCTTGTGAGGGAAGCACTTCACTGTCTGAACCACCTCCCTAGCCCGCCTCTGTGGATATTCCAAGACAAGTAGATTTACTCTCTATAACAGTGTTCCAGATGCTCTCGGCTTATTTGACCATTTCTCACACTCTGCATGCGGTCCTCATATGGATGATGTCACTTCACCTACAGGAGACTCATTTCTGACCTCAGCCTCCACAATCACTTCCAAAATTATTCTGGTACCCCCCCTCCAGCCCTTTCTCTGCTTCATGGTGAGTCTCAACACTTCAGGACCCTCTGCTCCTCTCTGGTTTCCCTCACTGACTCATCTTTCCTGGCTCTACTCTCACTCTTGGTTAGTGCTCCCCTGGGTTTGTCCTCAAAGCTCCTCACATCTCAAGTCTAGACATCGACCTAGCAGAGCTGGTTCATTCCCACCGCCTTAACTATCACTTCTCTGCAGTGACTCACACACTTACTTTCCCAGACTGATATCACTTTCTATCTTGAACATAACCTTTTCCTCGGTAAAAGCATCACTACCAAACCTTCCTCCTAAACTCAGTGTTTCTCTTTTCCTCTGATTTCAGGTGAGACACATCATCATTTTGCTTCCATTGTCTTCCTCCCATGTGTTGTCTGCTGAGTTGCCCTAAAGATTGCTTTCATCGTGCTGTCCCTGGGATTAAACATTACTAATGATGGGCTGCTGGGCTGCGGATGCAGCTCACTGGTAGATCTTAGCATCTAACTGCTGATGAATCCCAAGGTCACCCTCCACAGCATCTGGCCTTTACGGAGAAACCGTCCCCTCATTACCCAGACAAAGTCTATCCCAAAGCCAGGACTGTCGCCCCTTCAACATTCCGATCTCTTCCTTTGCTTGCTTCGACACTAGGCCTTCCTTCTTTATACCCACTCACGCCTTCCCTCCTTGTCTCCTCTTTGTAAAGTCCATCTCTATCCTCGCCAATGCAAAGCTGCCATTCCCATGCTAGCCAGAGTACCCATTCCAGTTTTGTGTATGTTCCCAAGGCCTGTTCACATGCCTGCCTCTCCTGTTCCATTAAACTCCTTTACTGGTTGAGCCATATCCCACCTACCCTCAAAGCCCCGGACTGCCTTTCAGTGTTGCTGGCATTTAACGTATACTGGCCACCATGCCCAGCATTTATCTGGGTACTGGGAACTGAACGTGGGTCCTCATGCTTGTGAGGGGAGCACTTGTGCCACAGGTGTCCAACTAATAAATAGTGAATAAATACTCAATGAGATCAACCCTTCTCTCCTCCTTCCCATGCTAGAAATTGGTCACTTTAGTAAACCTTGAGGATGAAACATCTAAATGGTTGTAGAACCCAAGGGTATAGCTGTCATGAACAGTCTTCTGCTGTACATTTCTCCGTGTGTGTGAATATGGCAACTATACCGGCTTCTTCCGTCACTTATACCATGAGGTGTGCTGACTGGATCACTGCACAGACTTTATTACTGCTCAGTTCACATCCTGAACTTACAGGGAAGCAGGCTTGAGCGACTGTAAGTCAATACCTCTCCTTCGAGAGTAGAGCGTAGCACGTTTCCACGTGTGCTCACTGTAACTGCACCACAGAGGGCAAAGTGACAGCCACATCACTGACGCCTTTGAAGGACACATTAGGGGGTTCTTGTGGTGGTAAGAGGCAGGCTCGGAGTAGCTGATTTTATGTGACAACTTGACTGGACCATGTAGTGCCCAGATATTTGGCCGACTCTTACACCGTGTGTCTGTAGATGACTATAACAAATAAGCTGGCAGGTTAGGCATCTCCCTCCCTGTTAAGATGTAGACATAGAGTGCCCAGCAAAGCCAGCTGACCTTGAGAGCCTACAGAGCCTTGCAGGGCATCATTAGGTGATGGAGGAAATGCCTTTGCAGACGTCACTGGAATCCTATCTTTCCCTCCTCCTCTGTGTTCTACTTGAGATGTGTCTACCACACACTCCTGTCATCAAGGTTTGCAGGTAACAGTCCCCAAAGCAACAGAGTCAACCAACCAGGCACTGAAGCCTCCAAAACTCTGAGCCAGCATAAGCCTTTCCTCTTTGTAAGTTGATTTGCTTCTGGCGTTTGTTACAGTAACGGGAAGCTGAGCAACAAGCTCTCCAGTGCACGGTCCTCATTCAATAGAACCAAAGGTTGATCCTCCAGAAGAATAAAACGTTAGTCTGGCCTGACCACCTTTGAGCTGGGACATTAGCCATTTCCTAGTTTCTTGCTCAAATGGAAATATTAGCTTTTTTCGGATCTGGAACCTATTGGCTTTCTGATTGAAACTACACTGTCAGCTTCTCCCAACATCTCTAGCCTGCTCTTTCACAGAAGAACTCTGACTAATACTGGAATGAACATTCCTTTTGTATGAAATATAAAAAGTCATTATTAACCCTCAAGTGACATTAAGCTAAAAGATGGGGCGTGGGCATCATGTATGATGTCTTCAAATATTTGCAGCCATTGTGACGTGTCTGGTAGCTGAGCAGCAACATACAACTGAAACTACTTCAAGTCACGATTCTAGGAGAGCAGATGCATGAACTAGAAGTGTGTAAAAATAATGATTTCTTTGATTCCAGATGAATGCATGAGGCCCAGAGGCACAGAGAAACCCTACCTGGCGTTGCTTTCCTTTTCCCCTTTCCTCTCTTCCTTGTGAACATCTTTAAGCAGGCAGCAGACCCTTCCATTCTGCAAAAGCTCAAGCACCAAATACGTAAATACCTGCGGCACACAGGAAAGTTGCGTTGGGCCTTGTGAGAGAGAGAGGGTGGAGTTCCATCTAATGTAATTGATTGGCATTTGAGACAAAAATAGAACCTCATCTTGCGTTGGTGGCTTCTCGGGCTGCTGTGACAATACCTGACAAGCGCACCCTCCATCATGGCAGGGGTGACACTCTTATGCAGAAGAGTATCAAAAATATTACATAAGGGGCTGTGGAGATGGCTTAGCTGGCAAAGTACCCATCATGCGGGGAAGGACCTTAGTTCAGACTCCCAGAACCAACATGCAAAACCTGGGTGACCCATATAATCACCGTGTTGGAGCAGGGGAGACAGTGAGATACCTGGGGCGGTGGCTCCAGACAACTGAGAGACCCTCTCTCTAAAACAAAGTAGAAAACCAGGCATGGTGCTGTGTGCCTTTAAATCCAACAGAGCCAGGCAGAGCTCTGCGAGCTTGAGGCCAGCCTGGCTACATAGCAACTTCCAGGACAGCCAGGGCTACTCTATGTCAAGAAGAAAGAGTTGACAGCATCTAAGAAAGACACCTGAGGCTGACTGCCGTTCTCCTTGCAGTGCTCTGCCCTGAGCCTTCAGGTAGATGATGGCACCATGGTGCCAGGGATGCTGGCGGGGACATCAGCAATGACATATCTGTGGGGTTCGTCAGTGTCATTGACTGAAAATCACCCAAATCACCCACGTCACCTCTTTCACTATCCCAGAAAGGTTTTCCTTTGACCTCTCAGGGAATGCCCCCCTGTCCCTGCAACTCTTGAATTCTGGGAAAAGCCTGGAATCCATCACTCCTATATGTGTCTATGTGTGTGTGTGTGTGTGTGTGTGTGTAGTGACTATTATAAAGTGGAATCCAGAAAAAAAATTATGTTTAATATTAGTATTAGTATCTGCCCCCAAAATAATAAGTTTTTTTTCTTTCTTTCTTTTTTTTTTTTTTTTACAAATTATCCTGCTTTTCTAAAGCTGCCAGTAGGATGAGTGTTTCATGGGATTTCAATTTACAAAAGGCTTAGATTTCAAAAGACTACAACTTTGCTTTCAAGTTCAGAGCAGTTAAACAAGGAGCCATTGTATTCTCTTTTATGAGAAGTTAAGTAAGGAAAACCGTCTGATGGTTTTGCTGTGACTCATCCCCCTTCTGTGACACTGGAGTTCTCCAGCTTTCTTTTTCTTTAAAAACAAATGTATCTCTGCCTTTATTTCCACTGTAATTATACACAGGGAGCATGAGGTGGCCAAGGGCACCTCCAGACAGGTGCATAATGGGCCTTTATCAAAATGTCTGTGGGACTATGGAGCTAGCAAGCAAGAGGAACTGAGTTCAAGGCCCATAACTCATATATATATGGCCAGATATAGTACATGCATACAATCTCCGTACTAGGATTGGTGGAGATTGGTACCTGGGCTCACTGTCCAGCCTCCCTAGCTCAGCTAGCAAGCTTTAGGCCAATGAGAGACCCAAGATCAAGGAATGAAAGCTGGGATGGCCCCACACATAAGTGCATGACTGTGCATACACATTCCCAGAGATGTTTTCTTAACTGAAATAACTGTAACTTCATGGAAAGTAACAAAAATAATATGATCTGATGTACCCCACCCTGTGTCCCCTAATTTCAGCCCCTTATATAAGCAGATATTCAAGCAGGCTGCAGCTCTTGTTTGGTTTTCACCATTGCTGCATACATTCATCCCTCCCTTCCTCTCCCTCTGTCCCCCTTGCCCCCTCCCCCGTGTGTGTGTGTGTGTGTGTGTGTGTGTGTGTGTGTGTGTGATGTGTCTATCCCCCACGGAGGAGCCCTTCATGTTTCCTTCTCTGATCTGAGTCCCACCATCCTAGGTCCATGGCTGACACCAATTGCTTCTGCATCTCAACAACTTTGTCCTTTCAAGAATGCCTATACTGCAGGAATGGAATCCAACAGCATATGCCTAGAGAAATTTATTTCCTCAGTAGACATAAGGACCTCCAGGTTCAGCTTGAGTAACATTTTAGTTCCTTTCACATCTTTTCTTCCGCCTTTCCTCTTTGGAAGCTGCCTTTTCTTTTCATTTCCTTTTTTATGGAATGAAAATATGAGACACTGGGAATGTCTGAAATACTGAAGAGTCACGAGGAGACCTAGAGGCATGTTTTCTTGACACCCCTGCTCAGAGCCAATGACAGCAGATTGTCCCATCCCCAACCTGAACAGTTAAGATCAGGTCATCTGAAGGCCAAGGAAGATAAGCATAATCCACAAAGGACTAACTCACGAATTGGTTCTATGAAACACAAGTACTTGACTTTGCTTGAGGCAATGATTGTGTCAATACCCGTTGCTAAGAATCATGGGGTGGACAACTTTGTAATCACATGCATGTTCCTGGCATCAAAACTTAAACAAATTTTTCCACTCTTAGCTCAAGTTGATGACTTCAGAGATAAGAAATGAATTCATTGACTGTAAATCATTTCCCGTTTCTTTTTTATCCTTCTCATCATTGGAGGTTTGTATTGAGATCATTTGGTTTGGAAAGGGTCTAGTAACTGTTCAATAGCTTTTCACAATAAGAGTATATTTCTTGAGCATTCAAGAATATTTTCATCAAAATTAGGAGCAGACATTGAGAATCTGAAGCCTTAATAATCCCACGAGCAGTCTCAAAGGAAGATTTCCAAAATAAAGTATTGGCAGGAAGAACCAAGACAACTGAAGATGTAGAGGGAAAAGTCTAACATATGTTTTCTCATCTAGTGTGGATTCAGGAGGCAGGGGCTCCAATATTTAGATATTGATTCTCTTTGCATCAGGTTAGAAGAACATCCGAGGACCTGGAGACCTTCATGAGCTTTATTCTCTGGGTTGACTAGACCATTTCAAGTCTTGAAGCCCCTGAGATGGGCATATTTAGGAACACAAAGGCAAAAGATATCACTGCATGACTGGTATCTTGCATGACTGGATTTCCCAGTGAACAACCAGCACAGTTAAAGGCTTTGGAAGGACAGCATGGAGTCTAATTCTTGACATAGCAAATAAAATCAAGTTTTAACTTGATAAATACCACACAAAATCCTGAAAACATTATCATCTCAAGCATATTTGCTCCCAAGCCACCTTTAATTCACCTTTAGAAACATGTTGAAGTTTATTCATGAGACTTTATGCTTTGATTCATAGCTTATGTGTGGCTGCCAGCGCTGATCTGTATGTAGGGGACTCATTGGCCCAGTTTGTTCAAATCTGTAATCACATATGAGCTTGTCTTTTTTTAAAAGTTTATTTATTCTTTTTCTTTACTACTTTTCCTATAGTAGCTGGATTGCTTTTATTCCATTATACTTGGACATTTCCCTTGTAAAACATTTCTGTCAGTTTTAAGCATTAGAAGCTTAGAATAGATGTAGAAACTAGAAGATATTTTTCAAAATGTGACTTCAAACACTTGGCACCTCCCATTAGTGCTTACTGATTGGTGTTTCCATCTCAGGGGGTGGAGGTACTGGGTGAAATTTTCTACAAGTGTCAGCTACTAAGGAAAGAGGGTCTTTGCTAGGCTGCCCAGTGGGTACCAGAGAACCAAGACAACTGAAGATGGCAGAGGATATAAGCTTCTGAAAGGGGACTGGAATTACGGATTATTAAGGACACAACCATACATACTTTCTAGGAAAGGGGCCTCAACAAGTCTCCAGAGCAGTAATGCTGGGACATTGTACCCTGCATAGCTGTCAACCAACATTGCACAAGCCAAGGCTTGGGGCATCCGTTACATGTTGGGTTTTCCTCTACACAGGAAATCCATAGGTTTATAAAAGCAAGTTTGGGGAGAGTCTCGGCTTTTGCACTATCAAGGAGAGATCATCACAGCATCCAGAGTTCTTACCTTTGTCTCATTAAGACAGACCGAAGGACTTAAATGCTAACAGGTAAAATGTGTAGAAGGTGGTCCAAGAGTTTCTGTCAGGCATGGGGAGGTGATTCATGCTCTCAGGAAAGAGAGAGCTCCTAGACACAAAACCCTACATAAGGTGCAAATGACAAGCCTAATTTTGTACACAGTTTCATGGTCAAATAGCTGTGCTGCAAGGCATAGGGAGGAGGTTGTAGGGAGATTAATGTCCTCAAAAGTCTCTTGCTAAAGGTTTGAACTTATAAGAATCTACTGATTTCTTTCTTCTTCTTCTTCTTCTTCTTCTTCTTCTTCTTCTTCTTCTTCTTCTTCTTCTTCTTCTTCTTCTTCTTCTTCTTCTTCTTCTTCTTC
>NW_026592666.1:10433583-10503633 GCF_907164565.1 Psammomys obesus | reverse complement strand
TCTTCTTCTTCTTCTTCTTCTTCTTCTTCTTCTTCTTCTTCTTCTTCATGGTGACAAAGGCAAACCAAGTCCCGTCATCTGTACCCAGTGACTCACATATTCTTTAGAAATGCCACTTGATAAAATGTGAAGAGTGTTTTAAACATCGTCTGTAATGGATCTTTCTCACAACATCCCCTCTCTAACAATACAGTTGTGTTATGAATCAACTTTTCTCTTGGAATGTGCTTTCCAAATGTGTAGTGTCCTGGCTTGTAGGAATAATAAACAATCTTGAAAGATTGAAATAAGTGACTGAAGGATTCTTTCAATTTTCAGCAAACCCTTTGTAAGAATAAAAAAAAAATCCCTCTCCTTAAATAATGATAGAATTACATCATTGATCGACCGCATCCCCAATGGATAGAGCTCAAGGTGAGGCACGGTGTGTGAAGGAATTGTTTCTTTGGAAAAAAAACATCAGTAATTAAAAGTTCTAGACAAAGAACCTTCTCTTTCCACCCCAGCACCACCCCATCCCACAAAACCTACCAATCCCCACCCCAAAGGGAAAAAGAACACAGTGCCTAGGTGAGGGAATGTCCCGGAGGTCTTGATATACTTTTGTTTTTCTTTTCCATCTCTAAGGGGAAATCTGAAAATGTCAGTTGTGGGTTAAAGGTAGTTTGGGAGAAAGTGTTTTCAGGTAATACACCTGTGGAATGAGTTGGTAGAAAATCTGTATTGAACCTAAAGATTTCTTCTGTGGCACCTCTTCTTGTCTGTTTCCTGACCTTTGGATCTATGTTGTAGATGCAGGGTTGGTTTTCAGCCCAGGTGCCTGCTGAGCATGCTTCAGTCACCACTGTGATGGAAAAGGAAGATGGAATGCAGTGTTCTCAGGGGTGATGCTCTTTCAGGGAGCAGAATTCGGCAGTTGGGTAGCTTTTCTCTGAGTCCTAAGAACTGTGTGGGCCGGTGAGGTGTTTTGGCTGGTGTCCACACTTGAAGCACAAGCCTGATGACCTGAGCTGGATTCTGAGACCCTTGGTGGAAGGAGAGAACTGACTTCCTGGCTGTCTTCTGACCTCCACACATGCACATATGGCTCTGTAGTTGCTGTATTCGTGGGTCTGAAGGTGCTCACCTTCTTGCCAGGACAGCTGGTCGCTAAAAGTGAGAACTCAGTGTGTGCTGGGTCTCGCTTGCTGCAATCCTGAGCGTTTGTCTGTTATAACTGTCACAAGTTATCAGAGATAAAAAGAAAGTATTGCTGTGGTGGAACAATTTCGAAACCCTCTTTGACTGTAGTCACGGAAACGGAAAGAGTTCCTCAGAAGCCCGGGACTAAGAGTCTCTGAGACTTCCCGCTCTAAGCTCTCACACCAGCAGGACTTGGCAGTTGTTGTGTGGAGACTTGGCGTGTCCGGTCCAGTGGCAAGGTCAGTGTCTTCAGACCCACAGCTTCTCCCAAACAGGAGAATTGATTTTCATTCACTCTGTCAAGTTGTCTAAAAAGAAGAGGAACATAATAAAATCAAAAGGAAACAGATGAATTATTAGGAAAGTAACCCTCAAACCTTTGTTCATTCTAATCTGGTTGGTGCCATACCCAAGCTTACAACTGAGTCCAGAATTGATCCACCTTAATATTTAATAGATTCAGATCAGGAGGGTAGGAAGGCTGGGCTTCGTTTTGCACTGGGTGTAGTGTGACTTGAACATAGTGCCCTTTCGTGCTGGGCAAGCACTCTGTTGCTGTGCTGCAGCCCCAGTCCTTTGGTTGCTGTCTATTTTTGGACAGAGTCTTGCTGAGCTGTACAGGCTGGCCTTGAACTCACTCTGTAGTCCAGACCAGCCTTGGACTTGCCTTCACCTGCCTCAGCCTCCTGAATAGCTGGAATTGCAGGTTTATACCTAGAAGCCTAGATTTTTGGTTTATGTTTGTAAGTTTTTCTCATAAAACCAGATTTTAACAAAGTGGGTAAGAAATAAATTGGGTAAGTCTAAACTTTTCCATCTATTCCTCAGATGCTATCGCAAATCATGACGATTCTGTAGGAACATTAAGTGAGGGAGGTGGGAATGTGTGTATAATTCTTCTGAGAAACACACTCAGCACCTGCCATGGTCTACATTTGGAATTAGAATTTGTGTTTGCCCCTTTCTGGGTTGGAAGTGTGTTGCACACAGGAAACATCTGGACGCCCCACACTCCCCTTTCTGCATCCAGCTGTGCCCTGACTCTGCAGAAGGCTAGGAATGCTATCAGCAGAGAGGGAACTACCAATAATAGGTGGAGGAAAATTTGTGTACAACAAAAAGATTTTTCTCTGTGTATACATGTACAGGTGGTACACACACGTGTGTGTGCAGACATATGTGTCCATGCAGGCGCAGAAGCCAAGTGAGAATGTCGGGTGCCCTGCTTAATCACAGACAAGGTCTCTTACTGACCCTGGAACTAGGATGGTGACCAAAGACTTCCACAGATCACTGTGTCTCCGTCCTGACAGCACTGGGTCTACGGCCTGCAGCCACACCCAGCTTGGATGTGGGTTCCGGGCACTCACCTTCAGGTCCCAACATTTGCTCAGCAAGGGGTGTTAAGCATCGAGCGTCCCTCTAGCTCTAGCACACAGGTGTTGATTAAGATCAGTTTTATAAATTGGAGGTCAATTGTGGTGGTGGAGCACTTGCTTGGCACGCACGAAGCCCCCAAACCAGCAGTAAACAAATGAACTCATGGAAAATCAGACCATAGCAACACTTGCCACATAGTTCGCTGAACCTGCCGTCTGTCCCATAGACTGGGGTTCTGAGGCTGAACTTGTCTTAGGAAAGCTTCATGACTCTGTGGCATGTGGCTCTTCCTGTGTGCTCATCCTCACCCACAGCACACACACATGAGCAGGTCAGAATACAACATCTGCTGTGCCCCTTCATCATTTTCTGTTTTACTGTTTGAGACAGTATCTCAGACCTTGCCATTGACTGTATCAGCTATGTTGTCTGACCAGTGAGCTCTGGGACCTGCCTGTCTCCGACACTGCCCGGTTTCAGAGTTAACATCATGGGATGTGCTACCGTGCCCAGTACACACATAACAAACTGAGCCATTTCCCCAAACTCCCTGTCCATCTTCTGAACCATAGGTCTTTCCATAGGATATGTGACATTTTCTTGCTGGTCAACATCTGACTTGACTAAAGTCTCGAGAGACTGTCTATAGATCAGTCTGCTTTCCTTCCAGGAGTTCTTCTGGGGAACCACTGCCTTCACCCCAAGATTCTATATCTGAATGCCAGTTGTGTCTCACCAGAGTGAAGTAAACATACTCAAAAATGAAAATTTCAGGAGGCAATTTTTTTTTTAAACAAAATCTACCCAACCTTGTAATTTTGTTCAGCAGATGTGTCCTCTTATCATGATAACAAAGGCACTCGATACTCTGGGTCCCAGTCTGAGACAGGCTGACTCTACACATGGGGCTATAGGAAAAAAGTGAATTCCCCACTCAGGATGATTTTTTCTAGGTTCCATCCAGAAGCAGAAAGACACACATGGTATGTACTCACTTATAAGTAGATATTAGACATATAACATAGAATAAACATACTAAAATCTGTACACCTAAAAAGCTAAACAAGGAGGACCCTGGGTAAGATGATCAATCCTCACATAGAAAGACAAACGAGATGGACATCGAAAGAAGGAGAAAACAAGAAACAGAACAGGAGCCTACCACAGACGGCCTCTGAAAGACTCTACCAGCAGTGTATCAAAGCAGATGCTGAGACTCATAACCAAACTTTGGGCAGAGTACAGGGAATCGTATGAAAGAAGGGGGAGTTTGTAAGACTTGGAGAGGACAGGAGCTCCACAAGGAGAGCAACAGAACCAAAATATCTGGGCCCAAGGGTCTTTTCTGAGACTGATTCTCCAACCAAGGACCAAGGTCCATTCATGGATATAGCCTAGAATCCCTGCTCAGATGTAGCCAATGGCAACTCAGTATCCAAGTGGGTACCATAGTAAGGGGAACAGGGACTGTCTCTGACATGAACTGAGTGGCTGGCTCTTTGACTCCCCCCCTTCCCGAGGAAGGATCAGCCTTGCCAGGCCACAGAGGAGGACAGTTTAGCCAGTCTTGATGAGATATGATAAGGTAGGGTCAAATGAAAGGGGAAGAGGACCTTCCCTCTTAGTGGACTTAGAGAGGGGCAGGGAGGAGATGAGGGAGGGAGGATGGTATTGGGAGGGAATGAGGGAGGGGGCTACAGCTGGGATACAAAGAGAATAAAATGTAATTAATGTAAAAAAAATAAATATTTAATTAAAAAATACTGGCAAAAAAAGTGAATTCCGTTCCCCTCCCCCCCTTAGTGTGGTATACAAGGTGGTGGAGGGAAGCTTGGCATGGCTTGTTTTGCTCTCAAGAGTAGCCTAGGTTTCCACTTGACGACTGTGCTGAGTGTCCACGATCCCCGTTCAGCCGTCTCACCATTTCATTAACTACTTCCTTCAGTACTAAAATTAGACCCCAACTGACACATGGGATTATCTGAAATTTCTCTACATTAAGCTCCAGGCCAGCCAGGGCTACAGAGTGAGACCCTGAATCTTAAAAACAAATGGTGACAGCAACAATTAAAAAAAACTCAGTTTGTATAATGTGTAGATTGGTAGCTTTTTCTGGTTACTTTCTATCTGCAGAGAATATTTCTATACCAACAGACCATAATTACACAATGTAACTTTTAATAGTTTATTCCATTGGCCGGAGCTACAAAATTATCTTCATGCTTTCTTCTTTTTCAGTCTGGGACCCTAGTCCATTTGAAAATGAGGTTCATTTATTTCAGACAAAAAAGAGGAAGAAATGATAGGGGAAGGGGGAAGGAAGAGGGGAATGGAAGAAGAGAGAGGAAAGAAAAGAGGAAGGGAGAGAGGCAGGGAGGTGCTGAAAGTCTCACAGCCCTGGAGTAGCAAAGTGTGGCCCCTGGTCCTGCTACCATCCCACACCTCCATCTCTCCATCCAGAAACTGGGGACAAGATATTCCTTCACCTCCACTTGAGAAGGGTGAGGTAATGTCTACAGGACTTCTGAGTGACTCAGATGAAAGCCAACGTCGAAAGAACAAAGTTTTCCAGCTGTCCTTTAAAGCTCCCTAATGTTGAAAGGGCCTTTAATATAAGCATGTAGGAGCAACTGTAAACAGGAATAAATGCATCCTTTGCCTCACTTTCTATAGCCCAGATGCCTTTTCCCCAACAGTTTTGTCAATGCTGCATCAAGAGCACACTCGCTTGATTGGGAGCAGCAGTTGGGGCTACTGTGCGGCTGTGGGCACCGTGGGACTAAGTCACCACTGTTCCTCTTCTCTCCCAGCCCCTCAGCCCATGCTAAGCCTTAGCAGCACTGAGCTCAGCTGGGGCTGAGATGCTGGCTCTCTGGGCATGGATCTATCCACCAATCCTCTGCCCTACCTGTCCACGCTGCTGGAGCACAGGCAGCAATGGGAAGGCAAAGCACGGCCTTCAATACCAGGAGCTTTGGATAGTGGCTGCACCCGCTGGTTACTTAATAAATTGCACATTAACTCATGAATTAGTGGTCCAGGTCCCAACACAAGGTTAGTCTCTGAATGAGGACAGTAGGTCTCCTTTTCTTGGGAAGCCAAAAGGCTCCATCACTGGGACCTTCACGGGGTGTGTTGAAGGCTGAAGTTTGAATATCAGTGAGGCAGATGTGCCCAGCCAACTTTCCCATAAAGAATGAAGTCTTGGCTGGGTGTTTGGCAGCCAAGGAGGTAGAGGAGGTAGGAGGTAGAGGGTCTTTGGTGTTTCTCGGGGCTCAATATCTTGATTTTGTAATTGTGTCAATGCTGAGAACTCGGCCTCTCTGAAATATGTACCACAATACAGTAGAAAGAAGTTTATTTGGGGCTACTTCAGAAATTGTTGGAAATCCTTTCCTAATCAAAAGCAAAAATCCATATAAGGATTTTTTTTTCTATGAAAATTAAGTCAACAACTTTATCAGCAGTCTTTTAAATTTAATTTTGTTTTTATTAATTACAATTTATTCACTTTCTATCCCAACTGTAGCCTTCTCTCCAATCCCCTTCCAACCCCACCATCCCTCCCTCTTCTTCTCCCATGCCCCTCCCCCAGTCCAATGATAGGGGAGGTCCTCCTCCCCTTCCATCTGATCCTAGGTCAGGTCTCATCAGGACTGGCTTCACTGTCTTCCTCTGTGGCCTGGCAAGGCTGCTCCCCCATCAGGTGGAGGTGATCAAAGAGCCAGCCACTGAGTTCATGTCAGAGACAGTCCCCATTCCCATTGCTAGGGAACCCTCTTGGACACTGAGCTGCCATGTGCTACATCTCTGCAAGGGTTCTAGGTTATCTCCATGCATGGTCCTTGGTTGGAGTATCAGTCTCAGAAAAGACCCCTGTGTCCAGAATTTTTGGTTCTGTTGGTCTCCTTGTGAGCTCATGTTCCCTCCAGGTCTTTCTATTTCATAAGATTCCCTGCACTCTGTCCAAAGTTTGGCTATGAGTCTCAGCATATATTTTGACACCCTGCTGGGTAGAGTCTTTCAGAGGCCCTCTGTGGTAGACTCCTGTCCAGTTCCCTGTTTTCTCCCTCTTCTGATAGCCACCCTGTTTGCCTTTCTAAATGAAAATGGAGCATCTTACCCAAGGTCCTCCTTCTTGCTTAGCTTCTTTAGGTGTATAGATTTTAGCATGTTTATCTTATGTTATATGTCTAATAGCCACTTAAAAGTGAGTATATACCATGTGTGTCTTTCTGCTTCTGGGATACCTCACTCAGGATGATCTTTTCTAGATCCCACCACTTGCCCATAAATTTCATGATTTCCTTGTTTCTAATTGCTGAGTAATATTCCATTGTGTACGTGTACCACAATTTCTGTATCCATTCCTCAACTGAGGGAATTTGGGTTGTTTCCAGCTTCTTGCTATTTCAAATAAAGCTGCCATGAATATGGTTGAGCAAATGTCCTTGTTGTATCGTGAGCTTCTTTTGGCTATACGCCTAGGAGTGGTATAGCTGGATCTTGAGGTAGCACTATTCCTAATTGTCTGAGAAAGCACCAGATTGATTTCCAAAGTTTACATTACAAGTTTACATTCCCACCAGCAGTGGAGGAGGGTTCCTTTTTCTCCACGTCCTCTCCAGCATGTGTTGTCACTTGAGTTTTTGATCTTAGCCATTTTGATGGGTGTAAGGTGAAATCTCAGGGTCGTTTTAATTTGCACTTCCCTGATGACTAAGGATGTTGAACATTTCTTTAAGTCTTTCTCTGCCATGCAATGTTCCTCTATTGAGAATTTAGCTTTGTACCGAATTTTTTAATTGGATTACTTGATTTGTTGCTGTTTAACTTCTTAAGTTCTTTATCTATTCTGGATATTAGCCCTCTGCCAGATATAGGGTTGGTGAAGATCCTTTTGCAATCTATAGACAGTCATTTTGTTCTGACGGGCAAGGCAGTGGAGCTTGAAAAAAAATGATTAAGATTTTTCTTTACAAAGAAAGATAAATCTCAAGTCTGGCATGGTGATGTGTGCCTGTAATCCCATCACTTCAGAGGCTGAGTCGGGAAGGTTGTGAGTTCCAGGCCAGAGCTACATAGTGAGATCCCATGTCAAAAACAATTTAACAAAGAGAGAAACAGAGACACAGAGGCAGGGAGAGAGACAGAGACAGAGAGAACTGTAAACAGACTTTCATAGTATTATTTATATCAGGTCCTAATGCTGACATTGTTAGATATATAACCTTTTATTAAATATATATATATATATATCAACCATCCAGGAGCTAGAAAGATGAAATGTTTGCTGTGAACACCTGAGGACCTGAGTTTGAGCCTGAGTTTTATTTTATTTTTAAAATAAAATGTCAGACTGTTGGCATGTGGCTATAATCCTAGCTGGAGAAGCAGAAATGTGCAGAGCACCAGAGCTTGATAATTAACCAGAATCACCTGTTTGGTGAGTTCTAGTACAGTGAGAGATAGAAGAAAAAATTGGTATCTGGCAGATGAGGAACAGCACATACAAACTGTCCCTGTGATGGACCTAGAGTTATCCTCTCTCTGCTCTTGGCTTTTCTGCAGGTTTCCCAGATTGAGCATGGGCACTGTATATAACCAGGAAGAAATCTGTTCTCGGGTTAGCCATGAGACAAGAACTTGACAGTAGATACACTACGGAAGGGCTGACAATGCAGAGACAACAGGGGTGAAAACAAATGCCCCTGAGGAGAAGAAACCTGTGTGGGAAAACAGGACCATTAGTGCAGAACGAAAACTCCACTAGCAATGCAGTTTGGGTGGAAATTCTCAGGCAACACCTCGGGCTCCCGTGTTTAGTCTAAGGACATAACTGTTTGGAGTGCTTTGTTTTCTACTCCAGTCACCTGGTTAGGTGCCCCGTGAACAGAATATTCCATCTACTTCAGACTGACTGAAAACCCAACATGGGGGCAGTACACGTCTCAGTCTTTACTGGTAATAACCTCGAGCTCCAACCTGCACTCCAGAGCCATGGAGCCAACCTCCATCATGGCCTCACTCCTCCTGCTGCACTCTGAGTTCCTGAAGCTTGCAGAATAGCTAACCGGCCCTGCGGTGTTTGCTCTTCTCCAACAAGGTCATGTGTCAAGGGTGTGCCATCTCGCCCCTGACAACCTTGGTTTAATGAAGGAACATGAGGTTTTTAATATATATGCAAACACGGATAGCACACTGGGTCTGGCCAGGACAGAACCAGATCCCATCTAATTTCAACAGCTCAGAGCAGCCAGGGTTGAAGCACCATCGGTTGCTCTGATTTTCAGCCCTGTGAAGTGGCCGCCCACACAGGAAATAACTTGGAACAGGTGGTCCAAGGAGCTTGCTGGGCTTGTCTGGCTTCACAGGGACAGCTTGTGGGTTCCTGAGTCACTGAATAATTATGAGCCGGAACAAAAGGTTCTCAGATAAGCGGAAGTCAGCACAGGGAAAGGCAAGGTGGGAAGAGGGCTGTCTCGGCGTGCTTGCTAGGCAAGCCCACTTGATGGATGGGGCTGCTTGGGAAACAATGCCCCCTTGGTTTGTGATCCCCTGAGGTCCCCCGAGGACCCAATGGCATGATGAGCAGGCAGGTGGAGAGAGTCACTTAGGATTTAATGAACTTCACCCTGTTGGAAAAGATAGCAGGTTAGGCTCAGTTCCCAGAGACACCACACAAGAATTCTCCACTGTGAGCCTGCCTTGTGCTGGCTTGTGCTGCCCCTCAACACTCTATGTGTCTGTTCTCTTCCCAAGCTGGGATGTGGTGACATCCTCGCTCCCATGCCACTAACGATGGCACTGTCTATCATGTTTTGTCTATCAGTCAGGGCTAATGGCTGTACTATGCATTGAATTGTGTCCCTCCAAAGAAAATAAGCAGCAGAGTCTTAACTTGAGTGTTTCAGAATGCATCCAGGTGTCTGAAGATGTCGTTAGTTCACAGGAGGTCAGGCTGGCATAGAATGAGCCTCTCATTCAATCCAGCGGTGGGTTTCCTTGTGTAAAAGGCTGTCAGGCTGGGATGGGTTCTGTGTACAAAACTTGCCTGTCCAAGACTCTGGCTTCAAGCCAGACTACCATCAGGGAAAAGACAAAGAAAAACAAAGATGGTAAGGAATGTCATGTGAACAGGGAGAAGCTCTGGGGGAAGATCTGGGCAGCCATGATTGGGAGAAAGAGAGCCATGCCTCAGAATGCAAAGACGGTTGGCAGCCACCAGAAGCCAAGAAGGGAACCAGGATTCCCCGCTCTGCTTTCAGAGAGAACTTCGGCCTCTCTACACCGTGGCTTTAGATTTCTGACCTGCAGAACCGTAAGAAATACACTTCTGTTGTTTTAGCCGCATTGGCGGTGCTCTGTTAAGAAGCCGCAGCCTGACCCGTGTTTGTAGAGGTCTGGCATGTGAGTCACTTCAGGACTTCACTTTTCAGGGTGAACCTCTCGTGTAAAGACAACGCTCTCCTGAGGAGCTGTAAGCATAGTGTCCTCCTATTTTTTAATGTTTTCTGTCTCTTTAATTTTGAGATAAGATCTCATGGAGTTTAGTCTGGTCTTAAACTCATTACGCTCCTGCCTCAGCCTCTCATGTAAATGGAATTAATTACAAGCCTGTGGTACCAGTCTCACCTCAACAGGATCATTTCAGACACCTCATTGGGAATGGAAGTGTAGCGCAGTGATGGGGTGCTTGCTTAGAGTAGAGGAAGTAAACACAAGCAAACAGACAACACACACACACACACACACAGAAACACACACACACACATACACACACACACACACATCATCCAAACCTAAAAATAATTTCTAATTTAAACCTAAGTAAGCAAAGCAAAGCAAAGCAAAGCAAACCAGGACGATGCGTGCTTAAAGAGGGCAGAGTGCTAGCCCTGCATGCGTGGGAGCCTGAATCAGTCTCCAGTGCTGCATAAGTTGAGCAGCCAATGCCTCATGATTTGGAGGTGGAAGCAGGAAGACCACAAGTTAAAGGATATCTTGGGTTACTAGTGAGTTTGAATTCTAGGCTAACTTGGGCTACATGAAACCCTGTCTTAAAATAAACAAAAGCAAAGAGGTGAGTAATAAGCCATGCCTCTGCCAATCAGGACATGAGAATTTAGGGAAGCAGCATAGGAGACACTTGAGTATAACTGCCAAGAGACCATTCTACAGAGTCCCCCTCTTCTCAAGAGCTTGGATTATTCCCCAGAAGAACCCTAGAACTCACTTAATGCTCTTCTACCCACCTGTGGTTTATTCCAGGGACTAATACATAGTAGATTCAGCCAAGGGATGAGGCACATAGCTCAAAACCTGGCTGATATCAAACAGACTCTCTCTTTTCGGAGTCCACATCTGCACAAGACAACACACCAGCAGGGAAACCCCAGGAGCCCAGGCATCAGAATCTTAACTGCAGACTTGCGACAACATAGATCCGGTTGGTGGCCTATACTTGGCTGGCCCTTCAGCCGGCACAGCCCAAGACTCCCAATGGCCCCACCCCCAAGTCTGATGAAGTCTCTCAGACCTCCTCCTGAAATCACAGTGTGCCTCTGGCTGGCTCCCTGCCCCCAGGCAGGCACAGCTACTCCTAGCAGGCCTGATATTCCAATGGTGTAGGCTTATTTCCCAAAAGAGATCTCCTGGGTCAAGTTTAAATATGTTAGGCAGAGTCTGCTTTTCTGTCCTGTATGTCCTCTCCCAGGAAATACTTCCATGGTCCCATCTTCTAAGCAGATGGTCTGAAAGGGAAGAAACTCCTCTAGCCACTCCTAGAGGTCTGCTGTAGATTTGGGGCATGCTCTGCTCTGAGCATCCTAGAGATAAGACAGAGCTGTAGACATGAGAGTGGGCTGAGCGTGGCTCTCGGAGAAGATGGGGAGATGGTGGCCAAGACATAGCACCCTCAGGAGCATCACGGCTGTGATTGTGATTCTGCAACACCAATGTACCAGAAAGGACGAAAGGTGAATGGGGGCCCCCTCTACTGATGGGATGGGGTCTTTTCTTGTGGTTGTTTTACTTGTGTATATGTAGTCATGTATGTTTGGCTATACCCACATGTGCTCACACACATTCATGTGTTCACACCTATGGAAACCAGAAGACAATCTCACCTGTTGTTTCTTAAATGCTGCCTGTCTTGATTTTAGAGATAGGTTCTCTCCCTGGCCTGAAATTCAACAACTACTACAGGCTAGCTTGCCACCACACCCCAGCAGTCTGCCTGTTTCCCCAGGGCTAGGACTTTAAGCACATGCCACCTCACACTGCTTTTCTGAACATGAGTTCTGGGGCTCAAACCTAAGTCCTCGTACTTTCAAGGCAAAGCACTTTACCAGTGAGGTACTGCCTCAGCCCCTGTGGTTCTGTTTTTATCAGTGCAGTATGAGGCTTCTTGTGTACATTCTGAACCAGAGACAGCTGAGAACCAAGGTTCTAGAAAGCACTCTGGCCCAGCCATGGCTGTGTAGCGGCTGTGATGTTGAAAGGGTGGCATCTGAAATGCCCCGATCAGCTTTGTATTTTTATAACCATCTGGATATTTTCATCTGGATGGCTTGCTTGGGTCTTAATTGTAGAGACCTCTTAACTAAAAGTATTAAGGGTTGGCTTTGGTGATACACAGTGCAAGTTTTATAGGAAGGGAGACACTTTATTATTCCAAGAAGTTCAAGGGCTCCTATGGCTCCAGCAAGTACACAGCTTCCCCTTTGAAACACGACTGGAGGGAAGCTCTGGCATGGAAGATTAATCACAAAATGGATAATGTTTCAACATCATAAAAATGTTTAAAAAGTAAATCTCTACAGTTAGAAGTCATCGTTTGTGACCGTGGTTGTCCCAGAGGTTGTGGGAAGTGCTTCTCCTGGTGATCTTTGCACTCTTTCTCCTGCCTCCAGTCAGGCAGCAGCCAGCTCCCTTTCCCAAAAGCTCAATGTCCTTAGAGAGTAGGCATCCATCTCAGGGCTGGGGAAACAGCTCAGACTGTAAAATGCTTTCTCTGCAAGTGTGAGGGTCTGTGCCATAACCTCAGAGCCCTTGAAAATAGCCAGGCACAGAGGTGTGTGTGTTTATAATCCCAGTGCTTGGGAGGCGGGGACTCGAGATCCCCTGGGGTTTGATGACCAGACAGCCTACCCTATGTTGGGAACCCCAGGTGGATGGCTCCTGAGGAATGTCATCTAAGGTTGTCCTTTGTCACACACCCACACACCCACACCCACACCGTTCTCCCCCTGGGAATGAAGCCTCAACCATCTGTCGAATATCTTGTATTTTGCATCACACAATCTGTCATTTGCACATTTTCGCACATCAGGCACACACATGTCCAACACTTGAAATATGTTTACCATGTAAGCAGAACTTGGAGCGAGGAGTCAGAGAAAGCTGCAGAGAGAGGTCCCATCCCAACCACTGCATGAGAGCAAGTTTCTAGACTCGACGTGACCAGAACAGAAGTTAGGGGAATAATTTGCAACCAATTTGAACCATCCCCCAATAACTATACAAAATTTAAAAGCCTCAGTGCATGGTGAATGGTTGAAATAAAAATATTTTTACATGGGCCTCTATGGGTAGCATACCTGCAAACTGGGACCAGAGTTCAAGTTATCAAAATTATTTCCATGGACGCAGGAGACCTCCAGGATGGAATAAATGTGTTTCAGATCTTGAGTTTTGACCCATCGTTTGAAATTCATTCTCTCTGACTTTTCCATAAACCATGCCAAGGAAAATAAGAGAACCAGCCTTCTCCCACACATGGCTCCCCCACCTCACCCACCGGGCACACCAGCTTTCTGATACTGCCATGTGGCAGCTCACTCAGGAAGATTCTCAGGGCTCCAGAGCCGGTCCTGCTGGCGTCTGGTTTTCATTGACAGAAGCAGAAAATTAGCATCACCGTCAGCTGGATTCTGCCTCGTGTTCCATAATGCATCAGGGCTCCTCTGTTGAGTTCATTTTGTACTTTGGCTCCATCGCACAGCTTCCCCTGACTTCAAAGGTCGTTCTCTGCCAGAATAACTCATCCACGCTCAGAGCATAAGAAAAACGGGCCTTTATTCCCCATATGGACTACCACACCCTAGGAAACCCAGAAGGGAGGCAGAGGCAGATCAATGTCAGTCATGGTGATGGAAAAAAATGGGAGAAAGCCTTAACGTGATGTCCGGGGCGCTGATGCTACACGGGTTTGGAAAAGCCCAGGACACATCTGAGGATGAAGGCCTCCGTGGCTTCTTTGTAGGTCACTACAAACACCAGTGTTTAGAGCTGGTTGTGAAGTTTTGCTCCTAATCCAAAAGGAGCCTGAGCAGAACCCAGCTCTGCAGGGTGTTTGCGTCTCTCCAGTCTTACGCGGATCCTTTCTTGTGTATTAATATCATGCGTATTGTCAACATTTGGAAACCGTTCGTGACTGACGGGGCTGAAAAGGCATATTTCTTCAGCAGCCTGTTTCCATCACTGGAGTTATTCTTCAGCACGCAGCCCACCACATGCTTCCCCTCCTCTGCTCCCCCCTTCTGTTCTCTCAAGGGACCTTTGCACGTTGATTTCAGTGTAGATTTCAAATACAATATGACAGATCCGAACGATGAAGCCAGCTCTCCCTCAGTGCTGCCCTTGCCCCTCATGAGAAGCGAGCTCTTGCACGCCTCTCAGCCACAATGGGGTTACCCTGTGATAACAGGAGGTTTATGGAGTGTGAGCTGTACATGCCAGGCTCTGGGCCCAGTGTGTCATGTATGTTAACAGCTCTCCCAAGAGCTCCATGGAGGGCTACACAGGAAACCATGACAGGGACCCAGACTCAGTAATTTGCCCAATGCCCCAGGATTAATGTGGCTAGCTTTGTGACACTAACACCCAGCTCCATGGCCTTCATTTTCACTGCACTAGTTAGTTTTGTGTCAAACTGACACAAGTTAAAGCCATCTGAGAGGAGGGAACCTCAATTAAGAAGATGCGGGCATTTGGTTGACGAGGAAGGGCCCAGGCTGTTGTGGGTGACGACACCCCTGCTTTGGGGTTCTATGAGAAAGCAGGCTGAGCAAGCCAGTGAGCAGCACCCCTCCAAGGCCTCTGCATCAGTTTCTGTCTCCAGGTTCCTGCCTGTTTGAGTTCTTGTCCTGACTGCCTTTGATGATGAACTTTGCTCCCCAGGTTTCTTTGGCAATGGTGTGTCATCACAGCAGTAATAACCTACCTAAGGCAGACACCTACAATGGCAAATGCCAGCACGTATCCATTGCGCCTATCCAAGTGTAGAGCCATACATACGCCAGCACAGAGGGCTTTCTCCAGGGCCTTGTGGTTGTACATGCAAAGACCTAAGCCTGGGTTCCCTCTCTAGTTTACTCAGCTCTCACCGGTTGCCAGAAGGTCCTGTTCCATCACTGTAAAACGTTTTCAACCCACATCTAATGTCTACCCAGCACTGCCCACTTAGGTGACAGAGAAATCACCTTGGAATATTTGTTAAGTGTTTATAAGACACATCCCTTTAGTGAAGACACAAAAGTTTACAGATTCTTATCAAAGCCACTTTTTACCCCCTTCCAAGCCACCTTCTAAAATATGCCAGCTTTACTCCTGAGCTTTCATGGACTTCAGGGCTTGTCATGTGAAGAATAATTGCGAAAAGCCAAAAGAGATAAGTGCTTGATTTGAAAGGGCTCCAAGTAACTCACAAGAGAAAAGAATCTTTATAATAAAAGTTCTTCCAAGCAATAGTGGACAGACTAAGAGAAGTAGAAAGGTCATCCTTACAGAGTGTCTTAGGATATTCAACTCTCTTTCCATGGGGTCTGTATCAGTTTGCTTTCTGTTGCTGTAACAAAACACCTGAAGCTGGATATTTGCAATGAGAAGATTATTTAGCTCACAGTTTGGGAGGCCAGAAGTCCATGATTGGGCTTCCACATCTTTGTATAGTTTGACAGAGAGGCAGGAAGGGAGAAAATTACACCCAGAAGGGCCAAGGCATGGTTTGCCTTGCCTTATAAGGATTATAACAACCCACCCTCCAGAGAACTTACTCATTCTGTGTTAATCCTTTCCAAGGGTGTTGCCCAGTGACCTAACCATTTCCCACCAGGCCCCGCCTCTTAAAGGCCTCACCACTTCCCCACATTTCCACACTGGGGACCAAACTTCTAGCACTTTGGAGCCCTTTGGGAACATCCTCAAATCACTTCCAAACCACACAGTGTGAGCCTCCCCTCTCTACCTCAGTGAGGACTGACTTCATTCATCAGTGGTCCCAAAGTCCTCTTGTGTCAGAGGACTGTGTGGGTAATGCTGGAACAGAGGGTGGAGTCAGGAGGGAAGTGGACTAGGTACTGGGACTCAAAATCAGGTGACCTCTGACCTTAAAGAACTCAGAACTTTGAACCTAAGGCACAGGTTAAAGCAAAGGCAACTATAATGCACACACAGAGAGAGAGAGAGAGAGAGAGAGAGAGAGAGAGAGAGAGAGATCAAACCTACCTGCCAATCAGAGACTGGGACAAAGAAAAGAGACTAAATCTCGTGAAAAATTAAAAATTGGAAATAGCTTCTGTGTGTTTTCTGGAGAGATGAGGGTAGAATATGTTATCCCACTGTGGACAGGGGATGCTGGCTTCTTCCTGTCTAGGGCACCTCTTTATCGGCTGTCATGGAAACCCCCAAGTCCTGAGCAAACCGAGGCAGGTTGTGTCCTATTCATGACAACCTGAAGATGAATCATTTCCAAACACTTGTGTGTTTTCTCTGTCTCACGTTCAAGAAGGAAGGAAGGGTGGGTAAGGGACATGATTCTCTCAAGACCAGAAGATGCACAGAGCTTCCACTCACAGTGGCCCAGGGTGGGACTTGGATGTGGTCCCTGAGATTTCAGCTGAGAGATATCACATCATGGAACACTGCTCCTAGTTAAAACCTTCAAATTTTTCTATTTTCCATGATTTGTTCCTGTACTCTTCACATTGTCACCGGTCAGCGGAAATTTTGCTGAACAGCTCTAATTAATCAGTGGTGAGGCTGTCCCAGTAATTAGACGTGGACCTAACTAGCAAGAGTAAATGTTATGTTTTGTAGGCACTTAGTCCCCGCCATTACTTCTAGAGAGAGATTTGATCATTGTGAAAGAAAGCGACGGGGATTAGGACGCAGAGAAGGGCTGGAGAAGGTGAGAAACAAAGGCAGGTGAAGAAACCGTCTCAACAGGTTGGGATGGGCGGAGGCTCTGTGGGGAAAGGTGGCAGCTGCGGAAGCCTCATGGCCTGAATTTGACTCCTGGAACCCACCTAAAAAGCCAGGGTATTGGTTCACATCTAAGCCCTGTCACTCCTGCAGAGACAGTGAGAGACAGAGGCAGAATTTCCAAAAACGTGCAGGCCAGCTGGTCGGAACTACGCAGTACAGAATCAGAAATAATGAGGGACTCTGCTTCAATGGGGTAGAAAGCAAGAACCAGTTCCTGTCTACCAAACACACACACACATGCATGCACACTGACAAACATGAACACACACAAATGCATAGAAACAAGAAAATGCACGTAAACAGAAAAAAGAAACTGAATCAGCTCTCTGTGAGCCGAGGAAACAGTTCTGTTACTAGAATCGGCGTACTCTTCAGCGTCCTCGGTGAAGTACTGGGAGACCCACCTGAGTCGCAGGACACTTTGAAAGCCCTTGGCGGACCTGAACCAGGAAAGGCCTCTCTTCACAGCAGTGCCTGTGGAGGTTGGGGGCTGCTCATCCCCAGATGGGGAGAAGCCATGCAGGTGCTTGTCCTCTGGCTCAGAGTGTGACTGGTGGTGACTTGGGCAGCTTGCAGCATGCAGAAAAGAAAAGCATCAGGAGCAAATCTTAAAGAAACCTGAAGGATTTGAGTTAGATGTTAGGTCAGGGGTCAAATCACCTCTCACCAAAATCTGCTCAACTTCTTGACCGTAAACACCCTCACCTCGAAAGAGTAAAATGAAGTTTGGTTTAATTAGACAAGACAGAAGGCCATGTAATCAGTGGAGATAAATCTTCCTGAAGCTTCATGAGCGAGACTGCAGCTGAGCATTTCCATGGTCCTCTTAAGATTTATCCCCACATTTTTACTGTCATCGTTAATCTTGATGATCAAAGATTACGTTGTTGGATTAAGGGAAAGAGTGATGAAAAGCCCAACACATTTAATGAGGTGCAAAAAGACAGGGTTTCTGAGGGAAAATTCAACAGAAAACCAGGCTTGTGCATCAGAGCTGTTTTGATTTAAAATTCTGGGTGGCATGATGGGTTTGTGTTGCCTTCATGTGTAAACAGCAACAAGTGTCAACTCTGCTGCCACCACAAGCCTTCTCGCTGTCTGGATTGGAATTCCTTTCTCGAAGGAATGAGGTGGCTCACTAGATGGTGCCCTGGGTGTCACCAACGGTAACAATTACAGACGTGCTCAGGGTTGCCTGGGAGGAAAATCATCTTTGGAGAGAGCTTTCAAGCTCAGATCCACCTTAATTCTGGCTCAACCTTCACAAAGGTGGTTAAACCCGGTCTCATTTCATAACCTGGAACTCACTGGGAAGCCCAGGATGGTCTTGAGCTTGTGGTTTTGGATGAGAACTCCTATAAAGAAGCAGCATCCAGAGGATGATTGACTGGTTAGAACACGGTACCGAGGGTGGTAACAGAGGCTAATTCCCTTCTCTGGCTTCGAGACAGCCATTTCTTGCCCACTTCTACCAGAGCTAACATCCTGTGACTCACATACACACATATCAAACAAACAAACAAACAAACAAACAAACAAACAAACAAAACTCTTGAAATATATCTGCTCAGTAGAAGGCTAGTTTTCACCAACCCCAAGAGCTAAGAATGCCATCAGATGCCATTTTAGGCCCATAAAAAATTGTCTCCCAGCTTGCTGCATTTTGCATGCCACCAACGTACTTTAAACTTAACCTTATGACTGTATTTGTTCTACGAAACTATAAAGCTTCATGAAACTTCCCCCTCCTTGAAGTACGGAATGTGGGATAACCTAACTGTGTGTCCTGGGCCAGGGTCACTCAAGATGGCTCCAGAATAAACTCCCATAAGATGAGTGTCGTGGCCTTGCGTTGATGGGTGCTCTTCCTGTCCTGTACTGGGATGATGGGCATCACCCATCATGCCTAGCTTTACCTCACTTTAACATCCTGAAGATTCTATGTAGCCACATTTCTGTTTTAGTATCTGCATATATACAAGTATATACAAAATCATTTTGTTTTCTCCATGGGGAAAAAACTAAGAAAGAAAGCTTAAAAATTGTGTGTGTGTGTGTGTGTGTGTGTGTGTGTGTGTGTGTGTGTGTGTCTGTGTGTTCATGTGTATCTATGTGAGGCTGCTGAGGGCAAGGGGGAGGATCTGGTGTCATGCTCTATCGCTCCACGCTTTATTCCCTCCAGGGATACCCTCACTGAGCCTCAAGCTCACAATTCTTCTAGACTGGCTGTCCAGTAAGACCCCCAAATCACCTGCCCCAATCCTCTCAGCATGGGGGTTAAGGGCATGTATCTCCACTTTTACATGGTAGCTTGGGATGTGCGCCTAAGTCCTCACGCTTGCTGGCAAGCACTTCATCTATAGAGACTTGTTCCCAGCTCCCTGTGTCCAACACTTTGACCCTGAAACATCCTCAGACTTTCACACAGGGAAACTGCAAAATCAAGCTGTAAATGTACACATTAGCTGTCTGATAATGTTGTAAATTGAGTTTAGGATTATGCACTGGCCCCCTTCCATAGCTGACCTTGGTGAAAATGTGTCCTCATGCCGCCTGTTAGTGTGATGATTGGACCACAAATCTGGGTTCAGGGGAGATGATTACAGAGAAGATGAGCTGTGTGGGCTTCCACACATGTCCAAGCTGAAGGCAGGGACTAGGAGAAAAGGGACCTGAGAATGAGCTCTTGCCCTCTCTCCAGGAGCAAACTGGGAAGTGTGATGAGATTTCCCCTGGGGGTTGTTGAAATGGAAGGGCTGAGGGATGAAGAGGGGCGCCCAGGAGTGCACCAGCGTTTTTGGGGTAAGGGAAAGTAGGAAATAGAGGCTCTCTGGAGATCCCTACCTCAGGGGCTCCTGATTTTCAGACCTTACTGACAAGCTCCCCTGACCCCACATATATACACATACACAACCCCTTTGCTGCCACTTTCAGGTAAATATTTCAGAGCAGATGTCCCTGTAGGAAGGGACCCAGGCAGCATGGGGGAAGGGACTCCAACAGGAGAAGCAGGAACTTGGGGATCAAGGCTTTCCTGTGACACTGATTGGTTTTGGAAGCTCAAACAAGGACATAATTCAATGTCTCCCAACTCGCTATAAAACAAGTCCATGTGGGCCCTAAGGTCACAGGCTTTGCAGCTCAAATCCCAAAAGAAAAACAAGAGCTGTGACCAGACTCAGCCATGTTACTTGTTACTTGTTAAAATTCTTGTTACCTCGAAATTTTATAAAGAAAGATTTCCCTCCCAGCACCATGGGGATGAAAGAGGTTTGTGGGGTAAGTGTATTTTCCTATCATCCTGGAACTACCACTTGTCAACAAAGCCCTCGAGATCTGTGACTGTCCTGAGCCTTATTTGAGCCTCCTCAGGCAAGAAGAATTTCAATGAAGTTCTCTTAAATTACCCACTTAGAGCCAAACCTATCCACTAGGTCTGTGTGGTACATTGGGAGGTACATTTTGTATCAATCAAGAAGGCACAGATGTAGCCCATGGCAACTCAGTATCCAAGCCGGTTTCCTAGTAAGGGGAACAGGGGCTGTCTCTGACATGAACTCAGTGGATGGTTCTTTGATCAACTCCCCCTGAAGGGGGGACAGCCTTACCAGGCCACAGAGAAAGACAAAGCAGCCAGTCCTGATGAGACCTGATAGACTAGGGTCAGATGGAAGAGGAGGAGGACCTACCCTATCATTGGACTGGGGGAGGGGAATGGGTGGAGAGGAGGGAGGGAGGGTGGGGTTGGGAGGGGACTTGGGAGGGGGCAACAGCTGGGATACAAAGTGAACAAATTGTAATAAATAAAAAAATAAATAAATAAAAAGGAAAAAATTGAGTAGCAATGTTGTCACATATAGCCAAGTGGGCAAAAGATTTACCCCAGTCTCTCACCCAAAGCCTATCAGAAAAAGGTTTAACGAAAAAATAATTTCAGCTAGAAAATATCTGTATTTTGCTTCTTTGGGCATGCATTACACAGTAAATTAAGTGTGTGATTAGAAGCATATTAGAGACTATATACTAAGATCCTGAGACTGTCCATACTGGCCTTTTTAGAATCTTTTCTAAATTAAATGCCAGAGGTTTTGTTTTGTTTTTGTGTTTTTGAGACAAGGTCTCATGTAGCCCAGGATGACCTCAACTTCATTATGTGGCCAAGGTTGGCCTTTGAACTTCTGATCCTCCTGCTTCTACCTCCTGGGTGCTGGGATGACAGGCAGACACTATCGCGTGTGTGCTAGGGATGGGAACCAGAGCCTGTGCATGCTAGGCAAGCATTCTGCCCACTGAGACCCAGCCCCCCGATAGGTGTCCCAGCCTGCCCTGCACAGTTGCTGGGACCCTCACACGAAAACCAGCCAAGCTAGCAGCTCTCACAGCCCATGTTGCATATCCAGGCTCTTGCTGGCACTTTGGGAGACAAAATGACCTTATGATACTTTCCTGAAGTTGGTATGAGGAACAGAGATTGGACCTGGAGAATCAGACCTAAATGGCATTGTCTAGGCAATTGTTATACCATACCTCTGCAGGTCAGAAACAAAACAAGCAAAACAAACAAAAACATGTCTTCCAGGCTTCCTCCAAGACACCATGGAACATCCTTGGCTACTGACCTGCCTCTGTGCTGTCCCCAGCACCGATGGCCTAAGGGACTGTGCTGTGGCATCCCCAGGAAGCTGAGAGTACTGAGGAGGGGATGGCCAAAGCAAAGACTGTTTCTTTCTCTCTCCTCCGGCTTCAGCACAAGCTCCATTTCAAGAAGCAGAAAATAAACATGCCCTATCTGGAGAAGCCCAGAAACATAGAATTCGGTCTCATCTCTACAGAAACTTAACAAATACCAAATATCTTTGTAACTAGCACAGGGTGTCACCTTTGTTTCTATAAATAGTGACCCATCCATCACTCAGCGTGTTTGGAAGATAAGTGCTGTTTTGAAGCCCCATTTTATAGGCAAGGAACTGAGGCATAGGCTGTTGTCCTGCTGCAGGCAGCATGCAGGCTGGATGCTGACCCAAGCAGGCTTTCTGGGGAATGTGTGCTCTTGACTGCCACAGTCCCATTTTTCTCCAAGATACTTGACAGGAGGGGAGAATACATAGAAGGAAAGAAAAGGACCCCCTAGTGTGCTACATTGGGGGATACCACAGGATCTCCCAGGGCCAGCTAGGCCCTCACGATTCCCCAGTGAGCTGCCCTGAGTCTCCCATCCCTGTGGCACCTTCAGTCTTCTCATATTCTCCTGTTAGATGCTGCTAGTAAGGAACTCCCCAGACCTAGCCTTTGAGGAGGGCCCGCTGTTGGAGTATGTGTTGTGCCCGCTGCTGCTCCTTCCGCCAAGGATACGCCTGTGAAGCTCTCTCCCACATGGCTGAGTCCCCTGAGATCCCACCGCCTTCCCCATCTGTGCCACATGCTTCCGACCCTTTCCTCAGTGTCTGCCTTCCCATTTTGAGCAGGTAGTCTCCTGGGCAGGCCACTGGTGACACTTGGGCCAGGTCACTGTGGGGCTGGTGGAGAGAGGAGCCGGCCTGGAGCAAGAGTAAGGTAGAGGCATGTCCAAATTCTGAAAATCTCATGCTGAGACAGGCAGGAGTAGGACTGTTCCCTCTCTGCCCTGGGCCTTCATGTCCCAGCAGCGTACCTAGCCTTAGGACCCCACCTCTGCCTGGTGACCAGATTACAGGTTAAGCTTTCTCTCTCCTTAGAGGACACGTCCAACAAACACCTGGACTTCCTCTTGATGCCAATGCACCGTTCCCAGCCCCTCGGCCCCAGCCAATAACGTACCCTCAGCCTGAAACCCTTACTCACTTGCCCAAGGTCATTTAGTCCTGGTTCCACCAGTGAAGACAACCATTTCACTGAAAACCGTCTCTGGGGAAAGGATGTTTGTCCTGCAGTCACGCGGGCTGAGATCCTGCTGGCTGCACAACATGCCTTGGTATCCCAAGGGGAGAAGCAGAAGCGGGCAGCAGGTTACTACTGGCTTTAGGGACCATCTTGTGCATTCTACGATGGTAGCAGTATTGCTAGCCTGCACTCACCAGATGCCAACAACACTCTTGGTGATACCCACAAATGACTGCCCAGCTGAAACCCTGAGCCGGACTCAGGCCCCTCATTTCTTCTCTGGCTCAGCTGAGCCTTCCCATGTCTTCTGCGTAGGAGTGACCTCTGTCTGAGCCGCGACTTTACCCTCTGATCCATTTACCGCTTTTACATGTCCCATTTCTACAGTGTATACACCCCCAACACACACAGGCATACTCCTTGGCATGCTGTGAGCTGTGTATTCACCTGTGGTAACATTTGCTACCACTGTGTCATAACCAATTCTGACCTCAGTGCCAGGCCAAGTCTGAAGAGTGTCCCACAGTTCTCTGTTCTCCTCTTCCCTCCACCCTGCCTCCTGTCTGCTGAGGTGGGAGCCTGAGCTGCTCAGGACAGCCCCATGTAGGTCCCCACCTTGCATGGGACTGTGTCAGTAGAATGATGAAACAAAAGGCGTGGCTGCTTCTGAGACAAATTTTCAAGCCACCTTCTAGGTTCTAACTTCTGGCACCTTCTCAAACAGCATGTGGGTAGTAATTTGGAATCTTGTCAGTGTGGCTCATTCAGAATTTACTTTATTCTGAGAGACCTACGTGCCTTGTCTTTCCCATTGGGGCAGCAGTGATATTTCCAGCCAAATGAAGCTAAGGGAGCCAGCAAATGAGGAAGACAAGCCTGCCTCTCTCCACTCATTGATGGCGCCTGCATGACCCCGACATTCTCTGTCTGGACAGGATGCTCTTGCAGACCTCACTGTCCCTTCTTCACCCTGTTCTTTAAGCATGTATTTGCCAGTTAGAGTCAGACATGAGGGCTCAGTCATTTGCACACCAGTGTGACCCAGCACACATCTTGGAAGCAGACCGTGAATATGTCAGAGCAGCCCTTGCAACATTCCATGGTTTGGTCAAGTTATATGTGAATTTGACTTTTCTTGTTTTTAAGTCAGGGGTTGGCATCTAACTTCCATGAAATTAGAGCAATTGTTTCTGTCTCCTGTGATGTCGGAATTCAACAAGATGATGCACACATAAACATTTGCAGAATTTCTATGCATTATTATTAAATTTGTAATGGTCTCATCTGAGCTAATCCACACAACTTTGCACAGTTGACAAGATGGCTGCAGCCAAGGGAACAGCTCATATGGAGAAACGCACTCAGTCTTGTATCTGTAAGTCTGTGATCAAGATGGCATCCTAAGATGAGGGAGATGGCTCAGTGGGTAAGATGCTTGCTGTGGGAGCTGAGAACCTGAGACCCATGTAAAATCTAAATACTATAGCACTCATCTGTGAGCACAAGCTCTTAGTGTGGAGACAAGAGAATCCCCAGAACCTTGTGGGCCGGTTAGCCTGGTGTGCTCAGGGACAAGCAATAAGAGAGGCTTCCTCAAACCACAAGATGGAAGACTGGAAAGCAAGGACTGACTTCAGAAACTGTCCTCTGACTTGTTTGCATGCATAAACAAGCATGTACACGCATCATGTGCACATGTTAGATTAAGTTAACTTGTTTCCTAAGGTGTGACAGTAGAATAGCACCTTCCCTGATGACCTCAGCTTCCTCACATGCTAAAGTGGATGTGGACATTGCAAAACACAGTTAGGAATTCTCTCATCAAATGAGTACCTGAGGACTCAGCTCACATCCTTCTCTTCTCACTTTTTGCCAGCCCTCTGTGGCCCAGGAAAAACAATCATCTGTAGTATTACCCTCTTGTGTGCAGCATGTTAGAGCATTTGATTTAAAAGTGAATGCAAAAAGCCATGTTCAGGTCAAGACTGGGGCGGAGGGAAGATAAATGCCATGATCACATTGCATAGGGCAGACACAGCGCTTCGTGCTTCTGCATAGCTTATTTCAGCTCAATAACTGTGCATATTAGATGATTCCAGATTTCAAGTTATCTTCCCGATGCTATGGCTGAATAGAAGAAAGTGAACTGTTCTTCTTCGTATTGGGTGGGGAGGGGCGGTCAATAATTTCCCGCACTTGATCTAATGATCTTTGGGCTCCTTTTCCCTTCAGGATTTTCATCTGAAAAAGTGACTCTCTGTTCCGTGGTCTAAACAAAGAGCCAAGATGGGTAAGGGCTGTATCCCATTAATAATCCTGACATAAAAAGGGCTGGTTAAGTGATAGGATTATCTTAGATCTTACATATGGCCCCAGCCCCATGGAAATCTCAGCTAAAGTTTATTAACAAATGTGATCTGAGGGGCTGGGAAAGTGACTGGCTGGTTTTGAGCACACAGTGTTCTTGCGGGGACCGAAGTTTAGTTCCCAGGCTCCATATCAGGTGACTGAGAACCACCTGGGGCTCTAGCTGCAGGGCACCCGCCTCTGAGGGCACGCATACTCATGTGTACACACCTACACAGAACACATATGCACACACCTATTTAAAAGACTGTTGTAATCCTTCAGGAGGAGCACAGCCCTCCACAAGCCGTCAGGAGCGCAATTCTGGATTTCTAGCATCCAGAACACCAAGAAAAAACACGCCTGTGACCTCTCACGCCAGCAGCTCTGGCGAACCAGCACTGGTGAATGATGAATCAAACAGGCGTTTTCTTCAGCCTGTTACTGTGCTTTACTTTTCTTCCTGTTTGGTGCTGTAATGTCTGAGGCCTGAGGCATAAATTTGCACAAAGCATGGCAGAGCAAGATACTGGAAAGACTGGGTGTTCTTAAATATTACTTTACATCCAAACACAACCAGCGGCTGCTGCCCTTTGCAGCTGATATGCAAGCCACTCCTCATTTATCTTGTTTCCAAAAATAATATTTGAATTAATTATTTGAGGACCTCATTCAATATATTTTGAAGATATAAAACCCTCACTCCTCCCCCTAACTCCTCCCAGGTCCATCCACACCTCTCTACCCCCGCCAGGCAACTTCATGACCTCTATTTTAAAAGCCCACGGAGTCCAAATTGCTCTGCCCATATTTTTCTGGGAGTGGAACCATCCACTGGAGGGTAGTTGACCTAACCAGACCACACCCATAAAGAAAACGGATGCTTCCTATTCAGAAGCCATCAACTGTCCGTAGCAACTCTGTTAGGAAACCACCCCACTCCATGTTAGAATGTTGAGTGGCTTGATCTTCTTGTTCTAGTCTTCTTCAGAAAACCCAAGCTCCTATGAGTTCAGGAGCACAACAGTCCTGTCACATCCAGAAGACACTTCATCACTCTGGTCTTTTCCCGTTGTCTGGCTCTCATAGTCTTTCTGCCTCTTCTTTCATGATGGCCCCTGATCCTTCAGGGGGTGGGAGAGAGGTACTACGCCTGTGGCTGAACATTCCAAGGACACTTGTTGCCTGCCCTTTGGGCAGTTGTAAGTTTCTGCAAGTGGATGGTATATGCTAATTATCTTCGAATAAACAAACTTCTCCAATGCATAAAGAAACTTCTCCAGTGAAGTCACTAACAATCAATGGATAGAGAGATATGAGTTCAGAGGGCAATTTGACGCTCTGTCCATTTAGAAGGATAATAGTAGTAAGTTTACCGCTGGAGTCAGTAGACTCTGACTGTAAGTTCTTGGTCTGATTACTTTACTAGACCTATGTTTTGGGGTTGTTTTGTTTGTTTTCTTATAGCGTGATCCTTAATTTTAACCAGAGAATGGCTGCTAATCCCCAAACATTCATGCCACTATTGCATCCAGAGACTCACCCTGACACAGCTGCACCCTTTCTATAGCTCACAGGGTTTCCCAGCTGGGAAAGACTGTTGCTAGCTACCCCACACATGCAGCAGCTTGCACAGCCCCCTTCAGCACTATGAGAGCCTACTGGAAGGAAGCTTCCTGGTCAGTACCAAATGATTTCTCCATGTCCTGTGACAAATGTGTGTGGTGTCTTCAGCAATCACAAACAATGGCAATATAGCCTTTATTGTTGGGGGGGGGGCTTCAAAATATCCCTGACCAACAATTTACTGCTGTTTTTATTTTTTAAGTTTTGACTATCACTACAGTTTGACAGCACTCCTAACCAGCACACTGCCTCTAATGCCTTTCCCTTACATCCATCTTCCACCTTGTTTTTACCCAGATACCAATCTGATCACAGCCTTCCTGCTGCCATCCAATAGGATACATCCTTGTAACTTGTCATTCGTAGTCTGACATCACCATGGAGGTGCATCCTATCATAATTCTCCTTCTAGTTACTGCACTCTTCTATACACAAACTTCACACTTCAGTGAAACTGGAAAGTAACACTGATCTTGAACACAGCTCTCCTTATAATTTTCTTTGTCAAAAGAGATCCTGGCTTGATTGTAGCTGCAACCAAAGAGGGAACTAGAAAAATTCACAGAACAGGTATCAGCACGACTGTAACAGTATGCAGAAGGGAACAGCGCTTGCCAGAGATAGTCCCTTGCACAGTGGCAGGTCACGCAACGGAACCCCAGAATGGGGTTCTAGAATGTGACCAGTGCTGGCGGAATGTGCTGATGCATGCCTGTAAGCCTAGCTCTTGGGAGGATGGGGAAGGAAAATCAAGAGTTCAAATGCATCCTTGGCTATGTAGCAAGTTCTAGGACAGCCAAAGAGTCCATGGGATTCTTTCCCAAAAGAAAACAGGAGGAGGAGGAGAAGAAAAATGAAGAAGAAGGAGGAGGAGAAGGATCACAATAACATAATCTTTTATGAAGACAAACTGTTCACTGTTTAGATATTGGATAAAAACTAAAATCAAATTCCAAAAATGAAGCCCCATAGTGGTTATTTCAGAAGATTGGGGTTTGAAGCAATTTTATTCTCCTTTTTTTTTTTATTTTGTTCTGATTCTGGTTTCCTGAAAACATACATCACCATTAAAATAGTCTCTCTCCCCCCCCCCCGAGTGTGTGTGTGTGTGTGTGTGTGTGTGTGTGTGTGTGTATGGGTGTGTGTACAAATGTGTGGAAACAGAAAGTTAACTCCTGATGTTGTTCTGCAGAAGTTATCACCCAGTCTTTTGAAGCAGTGTCTCTCACTGGGCCGAGGGTTTGCTTGGTAGTCTGGTTTGGGTGATTAGAGTTCTAAAGATCCTGTCTCCCTCCTTCCCAGTGCTGGGATTACAAGCAGGTACCCCACAGCTAGCCTTGCATGTGGGTGATGGTGATGGAGCTGGGTCCTTGTGTGTATGTGATAATGCTTCACTGATAGAGCTACCTCCCAAAAGCTATATATTCTTAAATCTCAACAATCCCCTGATGCACAGCTTGACCTGCTCAGAAAGCTTTCCCTGCATTGCCCTGCAGGGTCATCTATATCTGCTTTTGCAGAATGCTCTCTCTTATCATATAGGTCATACATGGCTTTGAATTAAACCTATCAGAACAGTTGTTAATTTTACTCCATTTCATCCTTGTTCTGTGCTTAGACTACACCCCAGTCACCTTTATGTTTCTTATGAGAAGCAAACCAAATACCCCCTCCTCAGCGGGAATAGGCTGAGCTGGCATGTCTCTAACCATGTGGTTCAATATATTCTGTGTTCAGATTAAGGATGTTGAAATCCCAAGAGACTGATTTGCCAAAGAAAGCACTTCTTCCAATCAATTTAAGACTTGTTTACTGAACCTAGCCTACTTGATGAGTTTCAGTTCAATGGGAGATTTAGTCTAAAAATCCATGTGGAAGATGCCAAGGGAACAACAGACAAGGTTGTCTTTCTGGCCTACAAATATAATCAAACAGATTAGGATGGCAGCAGCCCATAGAGTGTTAGACCCTTCCCCAGCAGCTCAGGAGCTGAGAAGAGCCAGCTGCACATGCTATATTGTTCTTCATCTTTTCCTGACGACACCACAGGAGCCCTTACTTCTCTGAAAGTGAACGGCTCATTCTCTGCTTTTCCAAAACAGGGGCTGCTAGCACTGGCCTAATGCTCAGAGCTGGGCTCACACTGAGCTAGGGCCATGTCAGCTCTCAGGCCTCTAAATCACTCTCAATTCTTGCTCCCTTCCTGTTATGCTGACATCAGGAAGCTGCTGTGAGGGCCACAACCCACACTAACAACTGGCAGATAATGCTTAGTTGAAGGAACAAACATGTTGAAAGCCCTATTCAAGGAAAGTTGTTAGCAAGTGTGAACAATGCTGATGATAAGAGGACTTTTCCCAGAGGCCCCTTGGAAGAGCCCAGCTGCTCACATTTATTCCAGGCCACCCAAGTCTTATCTTGCCAGTACCATGTGCTCCCACTTATCTGCCAGCAGCCGGACCCCACTGGTGTCGGCACGCAGGCCAGCTTGCAGTGCTGGTCACCTGATGAAAGTCAGGCTGTGGGAAAGACACGTTCTCTCATTTGTCTGCTCTCAGATGGTTTGTGTGTTTTGACAGCAGTTGGAAAAGTAGATTCTGAAGGCCACTGCGCATGCTCACACTCAGGAGCTGAGGGCCCTTGCAGCCCTGACAGGCCTACTGGTAGCCGTTTGCGACACTGAGTTACCAAGCATCCTCTGAGGATCAGAATCTTACATTACCAGAACAGGTCTCTCCACATGGCCTCCCTCTCAGGGCTCTGAGAACCCTTTGTACTGAGCAAACAGTGAGGGTGATCATGGAGCTGAAATTGTGGGACTAGGCAGCGTCAAACTTGTAGAATTAGATGGAAGAGCTGGTGTTGATCTCAGAAAACAAACATCACTGTGCATGCCTATGCACACATACAGACAAAACATGGAGACACATGCAAATGTGAGTGAACAACTTCCTGTTAGCATCTGCACACAGGTCCCACACATACACAGTAAAGATATATGTATAGAGAGATAGAAAGCCAGGTGCCATGTGTAGCAACGTTGTTCCCATCATGAAGCCACAATGACTGGATTCATACTGCACATCTTCTGGTAAGAGTATCGTGACCTGACCTCAGAACTCCCCAACTCTGCTCTTCAGTGTCTTTATCTGTATAAGTTTCTACTGTAATGCATTCTCAATAGGAAAAAAAAAAAGTTCAAGGGGTGTAACTTATTGGTGACCAGCATCTACAGAGTACATGGAAGTGTGGGTTCAATGAAGGATCCCCCTCTCTTAAGATGAGGTTGTAGTCTCCGTGTCTCTGGCTAAGCAATGTTGAGCCTTGACAACTTAAGAGCTCTGCCATCAAAGGCCTACACCATGGTGTACCATGGGTGACCAGTTGTCTCTGTTGAGCATAGATTCTGGCCTACTTTCTATATTGCTCATGTGAGTATTTGTATTCCCCAGCGAAAGTCAGGCTCAGCTGGGTCAAGTCAATAGGAAAACATTTCCATTTTTCCCAAACATATAGCAGGGGCCTCAGTACATTATGGGGGTTGACGTTCATCGAGCATGCGGTGACAACTGCCGCCCAATAACCGCTCCTGATGTTATTCTTGGAACAGAGTTTGATTTTCCATCTCATAGGTGAACACACTGAAGTGCAGCTTCTTTGAGATCATGCACATTTCATGAAGACAGCCTATTAAAGGGTGCAAATGATAATAATAATCAAATAATAGTATTATTATCATTATTTATCATTATTTATAATAAATAAATGAATAATATTCCATAAAATGGTAATAAACTTTGTTAGAAAAAGAAGACTTTAAAACATTCAAAACTAAGGAAGAAAGAGTAAAAATAATCAATATTTTGTCCTCCAAAATATGAAAGAAATAAGTATTGGGGAAATTTATTCAGAACTGTGGAAAACAGCATCTAAGGCCAAGTGATTCAGTCAAGGCTAATTTGCAAGAAGCCCAGAACTGACAGTGATGTACACACACAACAGTGTTAGGAACAGAATATAATCAACCAGCAGGATAATTTGGTGTAGAAAGGACACCAGCACTAGTCACCTTCAACAGAGTTTAAATCAGCAAAGTACAGCAGATGGTTGCTCAAAAGAAGTGAGGCCAAAGCTGAAGGAGTCAAAGTCAAGGACAAGGAAGGTCATGGTGTCTGTTATGGTGAAGTGGAGCAGGAAAGAGCACCAAAGATGAAAGGATGGGGTGGGAGCGGGAACACACGGAAGACCACCCATCCACATGAGGAAGCTGTGATGTTTCCCAGATACAGATCAAACAGGTGCCGGGAGAGGCGAGGTGACAGCAAGGGAGGCCATGGGGACAGCCGCTGGAGATCAGCTTCAGCCAAAAGAGGAGGTCACACACTGGCTTCGCTGGATCTGTTCTAACCAACAAGGAAATAGCAGGGACTGTGGAGAACCAGGGACAGGTCAATTTGCCACATACAGTGGAGGAGGAACTAGAGGAGTTTGGTGTCCAGCTTTGGAGAAGTCATAGTAGTAAAATCTCAAACAATGGTGGATGCAAGGATGGAAGATGAAACAGCAGGTCCCCTCCAGAAGGTCTCCAGGACGGTAGGACCCAGACCCAGAAAGGAAAGATAGAAGTATGTGAAGAGGTGACTATGGATGAAATTCTCCAGTAACACCAGATGTAAAAACACTGTACCAAAAATAAAAATAAACAGGAAGGAATATGGATATAAAATTGAGTGAGAAATAGAGCATTGTCCTTCAAGGTCTTGCAAAATATGCTAAGGTGTAAAAGGAAGGGCAAGAGAAAGGATAATGACAGAGCCTCTGGGAAGGAGGCTGACACAGAGAGAAGCCACAGCGGCTTGACTCAGTTAAACTGTGCGTGCCTACTGTCCTCTGTACTCTGTGACTGCTCAGGGACATGATGCTGTGCCCAAGATGCTCACAGGCTGGAGAGTGTGCGAAGCACATGTCTAGAGAGTAAGCCTCCATGACGTCATGTATCTTCAAAGGGTAAAATTCAACATGTTAGAAGTTTCACATGGATGACACTGCCAAGGAAAATTGTGTAGGGGTCTTGGGTTGAGAGACACACTCTAGTGGAAAGTAGAGAATGGGGAGCGTGAGAAGAGACGGTCCTTGGCATGCAAGATGAAGAACCTGAGTTCAGGTCCTCAACACACATGTAGAAGATTTTGTAGCTACAGGCGCTGGCCTGTACTCATAGCCTTGGTGTTGAAGATACACAAGCAGGTCCCTGGAGCACATTGGCCAGTCAGCTACCAAACAGATGAGGTCTGGGTTCAAGGAGAGACTCTGTCTCAGGAAAAAAATTGTGGAGAGCTACTAAAGAAGGCATGTGACATTGACCTTGAACTCTTCACACATGCATACACACCCACATGAGCACATACATATGCAACAAACGTGCACACACATACACACACATATGGGTACACACACATGCAACACACACACACTAAAGAAACTAAAGAAGTACTCCCATCCCCATTTAACTTTTTTGGCCTTTGTTATCTTGGTCGTGGTGATGAGAAAAGTGACTAATAGAGTAAGCTTTGCAGGAGGACTGGGCAGAGCTGAGCTTCAGCCAAAGCTGGAAGCTGTGGGCAGTGAACACACAAACCTGGGCATAGTGTTTCAGATGTGTCCACACGCAGATGAGAAGGACGGAGGGTGAGACTTGCCATGACTCAACTAAAGGATGCATGGGAACAGAAGATGCTGACAGGCCCAACTTCAAAATGGTCAATGAGACCGAAGCAACATCAGCAATAGAGGTGAGACAGCTGAAGGCTAAGAGCCATCAGAGGCCCCAAGGTGGCATAAGTCACTTTTCCCATCACTGTGCCGGAAGATGCAGCAAAAGCAGCTTAACTGGGGAATGTCTTGTTTTGGCTCAGGGTTTTAGAGATACCAATCATAGTAGAGAAGGCAAGATATAGTCCGGGCAGCTCCACAGTGATGAAATTGAGCAGCTGGGACTCCTCACATCTCAGCAGAGCAGAAAACAGATATGGGACAGGAAGTGGGATGGGGCTATAAACCTCAATACCCACCCCCCAAAGACCTGCTTCCTCCAGCTTGACCCCAACACCTAAAGTTTCCATAGTCTCTCAAAACACTGCTGTGGGCTGAGCGCATTTTAACATTCTAACAGTGGGCATTCAAGCATTCAAACTCTGGAGCCTATGGAGGGCAGTTTACTTCCAAGGTGTAGCAGGATCAGTCAGACCGCACGGAAGTATGAGGCTCTGGGGCTGTAACTCAGCAGATAGACTGCTTGCTCACATGCATGAGGCTCTGCTCTCAGTCCTGAGCATAAACTGAGCATATCAGTACACACCTGTATCCCAGCACTGGGGAGGTGTGAGCAGGAGGAGCAGCAATTCAAGGTTTTTTTGTTTTGTTTTTGTTTTTGTTTTTGTTTTTGTTGTTTGTTTGGTTGCTCAGCAAATTGCAAGCCAGCTTGGGCTACATTTGCCTGTCTCAAGAAGGGGAAAAAAAACCCTGTAAGAACAAAAATAATGTAATACTATGAGCAGAGGGGGATATCTGAGTGTGAGCTTGCAAAGAAGGCAGAGTTCCAGAGTCCTCAAGTTCCATGGAGTGACATTGGGAAGGTGGCAGAGTCAGGGAGGCAGCAATCGAGCTGAGTCTGGTGAGACAGGAGAGATGGAGCTGTGATGGAGGACCCAGCTTTGGAAAAGGGGAAGCCTTGAAGGAGAGGGTCCCATCCCGAGGGAGTCTGAGAGGACACAGAGCAGAGCATGACTGCTGGGTTGGCAGTGGAGAGCGGAAATGAAGAGCAGCAATGAAAGATCTGTCCCAATATGTTTTAGAGGATGCTGGGTATTTGGTTTTGTTTTTTGTTGTTGTTTTTTGTTTTACTGTTGTTTGGGGGTTTTGTGTTTTTTGTTTGTTTTTGTTATTTTGTTTTTTGTGTTTTTTATTTTGTTTGTTTGTTTGGGGGGGTGGAGGGAAGGCCAGCCTTTATTCAGTTGTGAGACAGGAAAGTGGCACCATGGAGCTTTGGAGAACTATTTCCTGTGTCCTGATTAAAAGGCTTTAATGATTCTGTCATCTATGCTCACCACTTGGGCCAATGGTGGCAGGGTTCACTGGTGACATTTTGCTATCTCTAGATGACAAGACTGGGGAACTATCAGTGAAAAGTGACATATCCTGCAAAGGAAAGAGGCTGACCAGATAAAGAAGAAAATAAGAGTTAGGTAGCTCGGGGTGTGTTGGGAGGAGATGCAGGAAGCTTTGGTTTCAGGGACCTCAGGAAACACAATTTGGGAGAGACCCAAATTGAACATAGAGGGAAGGCATGTGGTTTAGCGGAATTTATGGGGTGATTTGGACATGGACTGAATTGGACGTGATCTGTGTCAGGACAAAGATGGCTGTGCCAGCATCCCCATCTGAGACATGAATTTCTTTCTCTTGCATAGCAATATCCTGTCAGTCTTCACTGACGCACAGACACTGTGCACTCGGCACCCTTGCTTCAGCACGTATCCATGGATAAACACGGATAATCAGGATAATCAGCCGAGCTGATCCTCCTTCCTCCACCCCACAAATGCTCAGCTCACACATACGCCACTGCGTCTGCCTGATGAACCGTTTCCCATACTCACTCTGTTGTACACACTGGACATGCACAGGACTCGGAATGAGAGGAGTTAAGTCATGCCACCCCTGCTCTTACACTTCAAAACCTCTGGGCACTAAGAAACCTAAATAACCATTTCTTTGGGTCTGTGCTGTGGGAATGAGTACTTTCATTTCTAAGATTAGGCTTTTTGATAGTCCTAAAATAAGAGGCTGATTTTGCTAGTGAGTTAGTTCTTCCTTAATGATACCAGAAGAAAAACAGAAGTACAATAAGCAAATACTTTGATCTTACTTAATCTGAATGTACACACCACAGTGTTCTTACTTTATATCGGGTTATTGGATACATTCTTACATTCTCACATATAGAAGAGATATGTTTTTAACAGAACAAGACAATGGGAAAATATTTCCATGGTAACCTAATGTCTCTTCAAATCTCTACATGTTACAGGTTAAACTGTAGCTATGTAAAAAATAGACACTAACATTAAAAGACTGATTTGAGCCCCGGACTACAGTGATCGCTGTGGTTAGTTATGGTTCAGACTGTCATCACAGGAAGTACCTACAAGCCCATCTGTCACGTGCTGTCTCCTCCACCACACAGTCACCATTAGCTCAGGAGAAACCGCAGTCCTGGTTATGGCATGAGTCCGAACTGTCTCCTGCGGGCTTCTGTTTTGGGTGCTGCATCCCCAGCTGGTGTCACTAGTTGAGGAAGATTCGGGAACTTCAGCGGGTAGAGTCTGGCGGGAATAAGTGACTAGAGATGACCCAGCCCTGGGTTCCAGCGCACTTTCTTCTAAGACCTGCTGTGTTGAGAGGGGGCTCTGCCATCTGATGCTGCCACCAAGGACCCTGCTCTCTGACGGTGCCACCACAGACTCTGCCATGCTTCCCCCGCGGGACATGTGCGCTGAGATGCAGCGGCATGCACTCATTCCTCACGCTCTGCTTCCTGGCTGTGAATGCAATGGGGTGAGCTGCTTCAAGCCCCCCCCCCACTGCCATGACTGCTTCAAGGCCCCACTACCCTGAGTTCTCAACCATGGGAGGGCTGTGCCTTCAACTGTGAGCTAAAGTGAATGCTTTCTCTTTAACCTGCTTTTGTTGGAGAATTTTATTACAGCAACAGAAAAGGAGTTAAGATCCTTACTCACAAGACTAAGGTGACATGTAGTCGCAAACCCTGCTGTTAACACAGACGTTGGCAGTAGGAAAACACTGCTCCTGGGCACAGGAAGTTTCAGCCCTTTCTCTGATAGCGAAAAGTATCAAACACTTACCTCCAATGGACCCACTTGCTATAAACAATCAAAATGTTACAGGATATTTTCTAAGGTGGCTAAAAAAAAAAACTTTAATGGGTTATCAAATAACAACAGAAATCAATTATTTTGACCAGCTTCTGAACTCTCCAGTGGGGCCATGCCTGAACAAGCTTAGATATAACCAGGACATTGTCCACTGCAGACACTGGGCAGGAACCAGTGGGAAAACCCATCTGACCTTTGAAGAAGGTCAATATCAGACTCCCCATGGTCTTTGGATTCACTCTGTTCCTCTCCTGGCATCCTCTAAGGTTGGAGAAGAGTGTTATAATTTGGAAATGGAAGTCAGTCTCTGAGGCCATATGCTCATGGTGGATCTGGGCTTTACCTCCTGACAGCTATGTGATCTTAGTGAAGTCACTCGTTACCCCTGATCTGGGCTATACTTGTCTGATTTCCATAGCTATAAAGAATTACCCAAGGACCCATAATTTATTTTTTAAAAAACGGTTTGAAGGCTGAACATCCAAAATTGGGCAGCCTCAGTGGACAAGTTGGTTTGTCCACTGTTGAGGACCTAATGACAAAAGAGGAGCATGAGTGGGGAGATCCACCATGTCACCAGGGAGGAAGGCAAAGGGCCATTCAGCATCCAGGCTTGCATCCTCACATAAGAACTAGCTAGAGTTCCACACTACCTACTTTTATTCTAAAGGCTCTGCCCCTAATGACCTTTCATTAGCATGCTCTTAAAGTTCAACCCTTCTCAGGCTGCTGCACTAAAGACCAAGTTTCCACTACAAGAACTTGGGGCCTAAGCCATTTGTCGCCCATAGTGTTGAGTTTCCACAGCATTCAAATGCTTCCCAAACTGGGTGGCATAGGTTAGCTGTAAGGAAGAGCCATGATCTTAAGCTTTTGCTTGCATCAGTGGTTTGGGAGTACCATGTGGGATCTGGAGTGATAACTCAGGTCACCAAGCTTGACAGCAAGCACCTTTACCCACTCGTCCATCTCCCTGGCACCACTTGGAAATTTTCTAGATGACTTAGTGGTGTCAGTGTGTCTTCAAAAGAAGTCCTTTTCAGGTGCCTACCACGTGCCATAAAGGCCACTCAGCTGAGGGACAACTCAGATGTCAAACTATCCCTGTGGTCTTCCAGTCTTGCTGAAAACACAAGACAAATTCACTAAGCTCCAAGAGGACAATGTCTGTTTCTTTCCTCTGAACTTTTTCATTTGCAACAACGCTGTGAACATGTGAGCAGAGCATGAAGATGAGGTGAGGACTACATGGCAAATTAGCCTGGAGAGTTGTGCAGGGAAGTGTTTCATGGAACTTGTTGGGGCAAGAGAGTGTGAGTAGGCAAAGAGAGCAAAAACATGAGTATGAGGTGGTCTGTGGAAAGAAACCATTGGAATAGGCATATGGATGACTTGCTTCCAGGGAGGGTAGAGCATTTTGTGTAATTTATGGTGCTCTTGGTTCTGTGCCTGAGACTCCCTTGAACGCTGTGCTGTGAGATTTGGCTCTCATGGCACCTGAGTGTGGGACAACACTTGATGAGGGAAAGCTTCTCACCTCCTGTCAATTTGGCCTTCAGCCTGTGACTGGTAAAGCTGAAGGCTAACTGTGCTGCTGAGAAATGATACAGTGGATTAGCCAATGAGAAGACTACAGGGGAAAGAATTCATAGACGTGGCCCTCGGAATTTCCACCTCTAAGGCTGTTTCAGAAGAGAGAGGGAAACTTTGAGGGTATGATGCTGTGAAGCCAGAATAGAGCCCTCAGGAGCCCAGTGAGGTTTGCCCTTCCTACTGTGTAGACGACAGGCTTACACAGTCCCACTGAGAGCAGAGCTGGGTCCCCTAGGCTGGCAGCCTGCCACGTGGGCCCCATAGCCTCTGCATAGATGGATGTCAAGTGCATCCTGTGATAACCAGAGACCGAAGGTCCAGCTCGCATCATTGAGGGGCCTCGACAGGCACTGTGATGGGTCAGAGAGGGTCAACGGAAGCAGTTGTGGAGGACTGCGAGCTGCACGAGCGATAACACCCTTCTGAGTTATATTTATCGTAACTCTGGGGAAGGGTTCTCCAGAACAGAGACGTTCTCAGTCAAGCCATTTCGTATGACTACATTGATCTCTAGAACAACAAAAGTTTGCAAAATAAAATTTGGAGGATAGCAATCAGGGCAAGGCAACTGGATGGATGGGGAGGATCCTGGGGACCCTGATGGAAACAACTGGTTTCAGGCAGTTGGGAACCTGTGATCCGGCACACTTCTTGAGAAGTGATAATAATCAGCAGACAGACAAAGATTCTAAACTCCTGTTTTCGCCCACGACATGTCTGAGTGAAACATCCATCAACGTGGAAGAGACTGCTCACTCAGTGAGCATGTGACAAGAGTCCTCTATGACAAAGGTTCGGAGGTGACCCCGCTCTCGACACACTGCCAAAGCCCCAGGATCTTAGAGCCACCCAGGCAAACAGCAAGTCATGTTTGTATCTGCAGTCCTTCTAAATATGTCCATGCTCACGTGTGAGTGTGTGTGTGATTGTGTATGCACATGTGTGTTCCTGCATCTCATATGTGCACATAGTATGGGGTGTATATGGAGGTCAGATTCCAGGTATTGTTCCTCATATGCTCTTCTGTGGGAAGGGGATTATATCTGTGTGTAGTATGCGTGCACATCCGTGTGTGAGTAATGCTGAGGTCCTACATTGACATCACCTGTGCTGAGTTGCTCTCTACTGCCCAGGCTGAACGGAGAACATGCCAGTTCTAGCAGCCTAGCTAAGTAGCTTGCTCTGGGGAGCTCCTGATTGTGCTTCCCAGGTGCTGGGATTAGAGCTGCCATCAAGCCTGTCTGGCTTCCGGGTGGATCTTAGAGAACAGCACTCTGGTCCCCATACATGTTCAGTAATCACTTTCTCACTGAGCCCCCTCTCCACCCACATGTGTTGGTTTGTGTTTGTGTTTTTCGTTTTGTTTTGTCTTGAAGACATAGTCTGCAGGCTAGCTATCTGGCCAAGGAGCCCTAGCCACTCACCACCCATCTAACTCTACCTAAGACTAGGCTTACAAGCATGCATCACCATGCACATACAATGCACATACACACACACACACACACACACACACACACACAAGACAAATACTTCACCAACTGAGCTATCTCCTGCAGTCAAGCACATGTCTGTGTTCCTAGACACATTCAGAAAAGGGCAAACCTGATTCTGCTGTGGAATTTCACAAGAGAGTGTGAGTAGGCAAAGAGAGTAAAAGCATGAGTATGAGGTGGTCTGTGGAAACCATTGACATGAGGCATATGGTTGACTTGCTTCCAGAGAGGGTGGGGCATTGCCTGTAACTGATGGTGCCCTTGGTCCTGAGACTCCCTTGAACTGTGCTATGAGATTTGGTTCTCATGATACCTGAGTGGGGGACAACACTTGATGAGGGAAAGCTTTTCACCTTTTGAGGCTCCTGAGAGGAATAACAGGGAAGCTGCATTCTTGGGACTCGTATCTCAGCTGCGTTAGCAAACCCCGTGGACAGGTGGTTTGTAAGCAACAGAAGTTTCTTTGCTACAGTTCTGGAAGCTGGAAGTTCAATGTCAACGTGCCGGTAGATTTGACATCTGGTGCAACATGATTCCTGGTTCACCGATGGCACATTTGTACCGGTGTGAGGAGCTACTGTCACTCTGAGACGTCACCTATGAAAACATTAAAACTCTGTCCACGTGACCTAACCGCCTACAAAGGCCTCACCTCCAAAATCCATCACCTTGGGGTGGACAGTGTCAACACATGATTTTCTGAGACACATACATTCATAACTAAGGAAGTGAAGTGGTGATGTCATAGCTGTTGGCCACACCCATCCAATTTCTATGCAAGGAAGAGAAGAGATACATGTGTGGAGGTTCAAGAATGTTTAGGTTAGGTGTGTGATGTATGGGGTGCTTGTGTGTGCTTATGGTCAGTGAGGGGGGAAATGGAGGCAAGGAACCAATGAGGAAGAATAACAGAGAAGTTTTTCATTGTATTTACTGAGGATGCCCAACTGTGCTCTGTGCGTTCTGACTTGGGATGCTGAGTGTGCCGGCCTCAGCTCTGGAGGACAGAGTCTAACTCCCAGCTTATCACTCCTCAGGCAAAGGGAGAACCATTCTAAACTCCCTCTATCGGAAGAGCCACTGAGCAGCTAGGCTAAGTCTCTGCTTGGATGCAACAGTCTTATGCTGTTATCACTAAATGTTTTCTGCTGGTGGATTATACAAATTACACATGGAAGGAGTTCCTGCCTGTCAATCAAAGCCATGAGTGGCAGAGAGCTGTTCTCCATGAAAGAATGAAATACCAATCTAGCAAAGGAGAGCCAGAGAGCAGGAGAGTCCTGACCACGGGGATGAAAATAAACCCAACCTGATTTATAGTGATTCCAAAACTCACCCAACTTCACCCTTAAAAAGGGCAATGTAACAGCGCCATGGCCCATATACCACACTCCCATGCCCAGGGGGAACTTCCCAACACAAAATGAACTCAATGCTGTTTTTGTAAACTTTTGTTTCATTTTGGTTTGTTTGGGTATTTTTGTTTTTGCCTTATTGCTGCTTACCTATTTTTTCATTAATTTTTTTTTTTTTTTTTTTTTTTTGTGGTTTGGGAGGGTTGTTTTTTGATTGCTTTAGTTTTTTACATTTCTTTTCAAAGAGAGACAAAGAACATAAAGTTGGGTGTATTAGGAGGTGGGAATGATCTGGGAGAATTTGGCGAATGTGAAATATAAGCAAAATATATTGTATGAAAAATCATTCATTAAAAAATAAAATAAAATGAGAAGCAACAGACTAGTGATAGGCTCACCAACTAAGAGAGCGTGGCCGAGAGGAAGAAAGGCCTAGGTCTGAGGACGGGAAGCCTGCTCAGAAAAAGGAACACGATACAGACAGGCTTCCTGCAAGCCCAGAGTTGAGAATAAAAATAGACAAGGAACACTGATAAAACACACGACCAGTAGATGAGAGAGCCTGAAGTATTTTCTTCCAAGAGGTCGATGTGAGAATGAAGAGAAAGTCCTGATGAGTGTGAATGAGCAAGGACGAGAACAAGGAAGAAGGTACACACAACCACTCACACATTCGTGGACTCGAGTGGCCTGTGTTTGTTTCACACATGAGTCATGCCGCACACAGTACTTACCTCAGGCCATAGTCAACAGAAAAAGGTCATTACAGCTAGACCAACTCCTTCAGGGACGGAGACTGGCTTCCTAGCTGCATCCCATAGCTGTTCCCTCATGCCCTAGTTAGTTTACACTGTCAACTTTGCAGCCTAGAGTCGCCTGCAAAGGGGGTATCAAAGGATGGATTAGCCAGATAGCATTATCCTATAGGAATATTAGTTGATGTCAGAGGGCCCAGTCCACAACAGAGAGGTAGTCTTAGGCTGTGTAAGAAAGCTGGCTGGGAAACTAGAGAGATGGTGATACAGTTCAGTGTTCAAGAGCACCTGCTGCTCCTGCAGAGGACCTGAATTCCATTCCCAGAACAATATGGTGGTCCACAAACATCTGAAACTCCAGTTCAGGGGTATCTGATGCCCTCTTCTGGCCTCCCTGGGGAACCAGGTGTACAAGCAGTGCACATACAAACCAGGCAAAACACTCACACACATAACATAAAAATAAATAAAACAGAAAGAAAGAGAAAAGGAAAGGAAGAAAATGAAGCGTGAGCCTGTGAGTTTCCCCATAGTTCCTGTCATACTTCCTTGCCTGTGAAGGTTGGCAATGCTTCCTCAGTCAGAGGTAACCCTGCACAGCCTCTGACTTCCTTCAGTGATGTGGCCTGAGGATTTAACAACCCTTCACTTCCCAGAGTGTCCTTAGCCAGTGTCTCATCACATGACTAGAGCGCCTTGCAGTTGTGTGCTCCAGACACTGAACAGCGTTCTCTTCATTCTCAGAGTGGGCTGGACCCATCCTCCACACAAGTCCCCACCTGGCCTGAGCTAGCTCTGGAAATCCTAGTCTCCATCACTGATGAGCTGCTAAGGATGGGAATAAAATCAGACCTCTACACTGAGAGGAAGAGGGAAGCAGAAAGGCCTTTACTTTCTAAATCAGAAGACAACTTCTGTGTCAGCTCCTTCCTTCCTTCCTTCCTGTTTGTGGAGCTGAAAGGAGAGCATGACCTCAGGGGCTACATCAACCATCTCATGATCATGAGGTGATAAATATGAACCTTGCTTCTGGTCCAACTGCTCAAAGATCACAGAGGAGGAAGAAAGGAAAGGCTTTGGTCCCTGATGACAGAAGCCATCTGCTGTAGCAGAGGTAAAACTGTCCATCCTTGGTCTTGATGAGGGTGATGGTGACAGGGTCCCCTTACTGTTTGAGCCATCATGCTCTCTGTTCATTGGCATCAGTTGACTGATCCACTCATCAGCACTAGAGCAAAGGGCATTCTGTTGAGACTTCTTGGATCCCATATCAAAGCCTGGCCATGACCTTTATGGTTGTAGCCCTCACCCTCAAAGCTCAACAGGGAAGTGGAGAGAATTCAGGAATCAACAACAGTGAAAAGGAGGAAACCCGCTCTGGGTTCAAAACACCTGTTCTCTGCCATGCGGACTGCTAGGGAAATGGCCAGTCATCCTGGGGGTGTGGAGCAAATAGGTGACCATGAGTGCCAGAGAGCAGAGGATTGGCTAGCTCATGAGGAAAGCCTAGCTGATGGAAGGATGTTTCAAGTTCACAGAGAATGAGCCTGAGGTATTTCAAAACTCAACCCAGAACATCCTAACCCCATCCTAACCCATTCATCTTGTGAGGAACTTAGGTGATTTTCAGGTGCATCACCCACCTGGAGGGGTTAAACAAGGGCTCTGAGAGAAGCTCTGTGTAACCTGTGGTCACGTGCCTGGGAGAGGCCAAGGGAAGGAGTCTCAAGTCTCTCCTTGTGCACCTGGGTTTGGAGAATGAGCCAGGGATCTGCCTCCTCTTTCCAACGCTTCTCCGCGTCCCATGTCCCCCGCTTCTGTCTCTTCTCTTTCTCCTCGTGCTCCTTGGGATATCCTGAATTCTCATAAAGCTGCCTGCCAGTGATTTTCCAGACAAAGGAGACCAGGAAGTAGTACAGATGGGTTGATAGATTTTAAGTTTTGTTTTACGAAACAGTGGAACCTTTTAAGAGACAGATTTGTCATACTGAAACTAGGTTTTCACTATCTTATTCTGCATGCTTCTCATTTTCTGTTTTTTTAAGTCAATACAAATGCAGAATTGAATACATCTGTTTTCTCCTTTTATTTTACAGTACTTGGGATTGAGCCTTGGGTATTCGTGCAGATTCCCTACCACTGAACTATACCCCAAGATCTCATGGTGTTTTTCTATTCTGTGATAAGTTCTCCCACACTGCCCAGGCTGATCATGAATTCACTCTCCTCCTGGACCAGTTCCTCCGGAGCAGGGGATTCAAGTCTGTGCCACCAGCTTGGGCTCATTTCTCTATATATTTCCTGAGGCTGTAGTCATGGGAAGTTGGGTACCAATCATGTCTCTCTCAAGATCTTCAACAGTTGAGCTCAGTGTTGCGCAATGATGACTTTCCTTCTTCGTAGTGTGTGTGTGTGTGCACGTGCAGTTCTGTATGCACACACATGCATGTGTGGCAGCCACAGGAGAGCCTTGGACATGCCAAGAACATTATTCAATTTAACCGAGAAGTTGTCTCGCTGTGGCCAGTTAGCCCCTTTCCCTGCCTTCCCAGTGTTGGGCTCACAAGGACAGGCCATCAAGCTCCTTGCCTCTCTCATGCCGACAACTTGCCTTCTTCCCACTGTAGCAGCTTTGCCACTGCTAACCAGAAAGCAAGAATTCTGAATCTTCTCACCCCAGGCTCAGAGAGCAGATGTGAGATGGAAGGGAAACACCCCCATCAGCCCTGTCCCCACATTTGCATCACAGCCCCTGGGCTCTACCCCATGTGTGATCATGAAGAACCAGGCTAGCAGCCCCACAGCACGGTTTCGCCATCACTAGCGGGAAGCACAGTCATTCTTTCCAAGCCTGCTGTGCAGAGTTTTTATAGAAGAGGAATTGTTCTTTGTACTGCTACCACATAATCTGTAGTTTTACAATAAACGTTGAAATCTTGCTGTTAAGAATGAACCCAATGTCAGTTTTCCTGCAGACACACCAGGCTCTCATTTTCCTGTCAACTTGTTGATTTCCACACACAGGCATGAATCTGTTGTCACCTGCTGGTTATCTGGTATCAAATTAAGAGAAATTTGCTGTGTTTATAATGTTGAGCTTTCTAATCATCATCAATTATTTCTCAAATATCTTGTGTTTGTTTTAATTTAATTATTTTAATTTCTTATAAAAGTATTTTATAACATGATGCATGAAAGCCCTCCCTCCATGCTTTTGTTTGGTTACTAACACTTTCTACATTGATTAACCTGCTCTTTAGTTGAATAATCTGCTAATAGTCACTCCTCTTGCATAATTTCACTCATTAGATGTCCTTCAATTCCAAAATGTAAACTTGCTTTTATTTACACTTACTTTTACTTATTTATTTATAAATGTATTCACTATATCTCTCTGGTAACATTCTCCATTTTGTCCTCTGATCTGTTTAATGCACTGCGTACATTTTCCTGTTTAAGTCTGTAATTGAAAGTTTTGATACTGTCCCCCTCAATCCTATTTGTTTATATACCTCGTACTTTTATTGAACACTAAACATTACTTATTGTAAAAAAAAAAAAGATAAACTTTTTGGTTAATCTTATAAACTTTAAAAACAAGTTTCTTTGTTATCATGGAGATGGCTGGAGTGAAAATAGATCTCTTTTGGGAGGGAATAAGGGAGCGGGATACAGCTGGGATACAGAGTTAATAAAATGTAGCTAATAATAAAAACATAATTAAATTTAAAAAAGAAAAAAAAATAGATCTCTTGATATAATCGGAGACCGAGACACTTTGAAATGGGATTTTATTTCCAGGGCTTTGCCTGATTTGGCCGGTTCTCACTCCTGAAGTGTAGTGCAGCCCTTCCTCTATGTGGGTGGATTCTGACAATCAACCAATGGCTGCTCAAAAATACTTGTGAACAGTTGTATATGTAACACAGTACTGTAATCCCAATGCTCAGGAGGCTGAGGTGTGAGTTCAAGACCAGCCTGGACTACATAGTAGATTTTAAGCTTATCCAGTCTAGATAGGAGAATTTCTATAAAAAAAAATATATATATATATATAGATATATAGATAGATAGATAGATAGATAGATAGATAGATAGATGATAATGATTTTATAACTTCCAAAAATCTCTGAAACAACACTTGGATTATCTGAACTGAGCACTAAGGCAAATGGAACGTTGTGGTTGTGCAGGCATGCAGGCGGCATGTATTACCATTCCACAGATTATCACTCTCTTTCCTTAGTGAACAGGGTGCATTTGAGCCTCTGTGCTGAGATACTCGGGCCTGTGATTGTGTCTATGCAGAACAAGTATAGGCTTTCCTTTCCTGTCTTCTCAGCAGAGTAGCAGAACAAGTGTGCAGAGGACTGCCATGATCGCACTATAGGCAGCCTATAGGGTGTGTGTGTGTGTGTGTGTGTGTGTGTGTGTGTGTGTGTAGGGATTAGCTTTCCACCGTACTGTTCTGCCTAGGGGCCTGAGCACACATGGCTTTGGGTATCTGTAGGGCACCCTGGAACCACTCCCTAGCAGGTACCACAGGACAACTGTACCCGAGAACCCCCACCTGCTTGTTAACTACACTCCTCTAGTTGGCAAGCCCTGAACTAATTTGTTTTCCCATCCAGATACCATGAGCAGCAAGGAACTCTGCGTCCATTTTATAGATTGTCAGCAGCTGGTTTCTGTGATTCTTCTCTGCCTTTCGGCAAGACCTGTAGGAGAAACGTGAATTAGAGCATTGGCCTTGGTTTCTGAGCTTCCCTTTCCTCCAGAATGTTCACTCAAGTCTCCGTGTCTTCATAGACCTGAGCATCTACCACTGTATCCCGAGCACAGATGGACAGACAACTCTGCCCAGACTCCTGATGCTTGAGTGCTGTCACCCTGGCCCCTGATGAGGAGAGAATAGGAGACAGCACTGGGGCTGGTCCAGCATAGGGCGCCAAGCTCTTTGCAGTTGCCCTTCCTTTACAAGACACCAGACCCGAAACAGCTCATTGTAGTGGCTTTACCTGGGTTGAGTGCATATGAGGAGTGTGTGTGTGTGTGTGTGTGTGTGTGTGTGTGCATGTATGTGCATGGGGGGGGGTGTATAAGCATGCACTCTTGTCATCCATCCATCTGGCTTTTCTCCTTCTTAGCAGCAGGATTGGATCACTTCAAGCTCTTAGCTGAAGCTGCAGGCCCAAGCTTGTGAGTGTAGACACCAAAGACTTGGTAATCTTTCTGTTACCTCTCTGCTCCTCTCCACGGGGCAGTCTAGAAAGCAGAGCCGAGGGAGCCTTTCAGTAGCCGCTTTCCAAGGCAGTCCTATGACCCTGGCAGCTCACGTATAACCATTGTTTATTTCCAAAGTCTCTCCATGCCCTGGACTGGGAGCCCTGCCACTGCCACACGTGGTAGCACTTGCCCCAGGCACCTGCTTCTTCTCTTTTCTCACTCTTCTGTGCTGGGAAGTCCTCAGCTGTGGCCAATCCATGGTGCCTGTTTGTAAAGGGCCTCACTTCTGGTTGGCACGCGTCCTGGTCCCTCTGAAATGTCCAGGGCTCCCTTTTCCTCTGTCGCAGTGACTGCTGATATGCTAGAGCTCTGGTGCCAGAGCAGAAATGGTGGCACATGAAGGAAGATGCTGTGAGCCACAAGGAGACACATCGAGGGCACAAAATGAGCCACAGAGACTCTGCGCTTATTTGTTACTGCATGCCTATGCCCACTGGCACCTTGAGGAAAGCAAGACCAAGACCATTCGGGCTGTTTCCACATCCGGGCTGTTGTGAGCAGAGCAGCAGTGAGCACCAATGAGCATGTATCTCTCTCTATGCTAGGCTATAGAGCTCTTTGGATAGATGCTCAAGAGTGGTATCATACGATAGACTCACTTTTAACTTTTTGAGGAAATGCCTATGGGATCTTCGTCAGAATCCGATTTCACTGATAAAATCAAATTACCTCTTACAAAGATGAACAATGTCCTTACTCTGCTTTATTGGTCCTTTGCTATTTAACACAGAGGATGCCTGGAGACTTTCAAGATGACTGGTCCAATGAACAAATGAATTGCTGTGTGTCTGTCTGTGTGGATAGGAGATAAGGCTACATGTGTGGCTTCACAGACAACTCTGGGCTCAAATCACAGGCCTGCCACCCACTGTGTGACCCTGAGCAAGTGTTCAGAGCTCTCTATGCAGCTGTTTCCTAGCAATAAAATGGGAAGGCAGTACCTGCTTCCAGGCGTTGCTGTGAGGATCAACTGGAATGGTATTTGTGCTGTGGTTTTCACGATGTTGATCCATGGCATTCCTTAAACATCTCCTCTTACTACTTTATATCAAAAGTTAGTGGGGGGGGGAATACAGGAAAGCCATGTAAGGGCAGAGTGTGCAGTTTTCAGGAGTCATTCAGATCACATCCATATCAAAGTAAATGAGTGCAGGGAACAAATCAGGGGCATTTTTAAAAAGTTAAAATAACTGAATATGTTGGTATATTTAAGGGACTATGAAGTTAAAATGCATGTTTATTAGTTAACATGTGCCATAGCCACATTAAAATAAGTGTGCATTCATGAATGTTTATACATAGTAGATATATGCAAGGCACATCGGGAATGTGAAATGATTTGGATGAATAGATAGATGATGGATAGACAAAGTTATGTAAGTAGATGACTGATAATAGCTAACTACATAGATATAGATGGTAGAGATAATAAATAGATTAACTGATAAATGGTAACTAATTACGTAGATAATGTATAGATGAATAGAGAGATAGATGATTGATAAATGATTGATAGATATCTACATGGATTGCAGAGGATAGATACATAGATGAGAGATTGATTGATAGATAGTAGGGAGATGGCTAATAGATAACAGATTGATAAAAATAGCTAGCTATACTGATGGTAGGTAGTTATATAGGAGATAGATGATAGATAGATAGATACATAGATAGATACATAGATACATAGATAAATAGATGATAAATAAAAATAGACCATAAGGGTCTTATTCAAAGAGCATGTCTCTCTTAAATCAAGTCATCTGTGACATACACAGCTTTTTAAATTTGTTTTTATTTATTACAATTTATTCACTCTGCAACCCAGCAGTAGCTCCCTCCCTCATCCTCTCCCAATCCTGCCCTCCCTCCCTCTTCTCCCTCCCATGCCCCTCCCCAAGTCCACTGATAGGGGAGGTCCTCCTCCCCTTCCATCTGACCCTAGCCTATCAGGTCTCATCAGGACTGGCTGCATTGCCTTCCTCTGTGGCTTGTTAAGACTGCCCCACCCTCAGGGGAAGGTGATCAAAGAGCCAACCACTGAGTTCATGCCAGAGAAAGGACCTGTTCCCCTCACCAGGGAACCCACTTACATAATGAAATAGTACTACACAGCAATTAAAAACAAGGAAAAAATGACATTTTTGCTGGCAAATGGTGGGAACTAGAAAAGATCATCCTGAGTAAGATATCCCAGAAACAGAAAGACACACATGGTATATACTCACTATAAGTGGATATAAGACATATAATATAGGATAAACATACTAAAATCTCTATGCCAAAAGAATCTAAGCAAGAAGGAGGACCCTGGGTAAGATGCTCAATCCTCACTCAGAAAGGCATATGGGATGAACATTGGAAGAGGGAGAAAACAAGGAACAGGACTGGAGCCTATCACAGAGGGCCTCTGAAAGACTCTACCCTGCAGGGTATTGAAGCAGATGCTGAGACTCATAGCCAAACTTTGGGAAGAGTGCAGGGAGTCTTATGAAAGAAGAGGGCGATATAAAGACCTGGAGAGGACAGGACCTCCTCGAGAGCAACAGAACCAAAAAATCTGGGCACAGGAATCTTTTCTGAGACTGATGCTCCACCCAAGGGGCATGCATGGAGACATATGCAGCTTTTAAGGAGGCAGTGAGTATGGAAGAAGACAGAAAAAAGACTTTGCAAGCCATTCATGCATGCCAGTAATAACACAAAATTCGTGAAGATTCACCTGAAAGGTCCAGAGCAGCAGCAAACACATTGACATTAACAAAGCAACTTTTCGACTCCAGAGAAAAGACTGGTAGAACAGGAGATAAATTTCTGTGTCTTCAAATTTAAATGGACTGTGGTCCAATATTGGGGCTCTCATAGCAGACATTGAGTCTCATCTCAGAACCTGATGGGGCTGTTAATTGGTCTCCATATTGCTGGCTGCTTTCTGGAGGCCATGGTAAAGGTGCCAGTCTACTCGAAGGTCAGATCTGAAACTGTTGTAATACCACATTCATCAAAGTGCTTTCACAGGCCAAAACAGACTCCGGTGGAGAGGAAGCAGGCCAGCCTCTGGACGGGAGGACAGTCAGAGAGCCTGCACCCATCACTGTTTCTCCAGTGTGTCAACAGATGATGCTAAGCACAGAGACATCTTGTCAGTGAGTAGATGGAAAGACAGTTGGCTACCGCAAAGGGCTCTCCATCAGATGCTGTTCTATTTTTCTACCCAGATATATAAATTTCCCATGTGTTAGAACTGTGTTTCGTTCTCAGGCTGAAGAGATAGCTCAGTCAGTTGAGCGTTTGCCTTGCAAACCCAAGGACCCTTGGAGAAAATGAAAGGCATGGCAGCATGAGCTTGCAATCCCAGCACCAGGGAGGCAGAGTCAGGGGATCTCTGGACCGCGGTGGCCGGCTAGGCCAGCCTACTTGATGAGTTCAAGGAATGGTAGACCCTGTCTCAGAAAGGATGTGCAGACACCCTCATCCTCTGAAATCCTCTGACTGCCCGCATACACATGCTGCCCACCCACAGCAAAACAAGTTTAAACTCTTCCCCTCCAGCCTCCCTTCAAACCTTTGCTCCTCTTCTCCGGTCATTTTCTCTGTGAAACATTCGCTCTTCCTTTCCTTGCCCTTGCACCCTTGCCATGTACCTATCTCCTCCAATACGATGGTACTCTGTTGTCATACCATGACACCCACCGATGTGAATGAGAGGTGGGAACTGGGGCCCATTGTTTTGGTGCAGATTCCACTGGTTGGTCCTGGGTTTGCCTCCTTTCAGAGGAGGTGTGGAGGAGTAGTCCCCACCCCCTCCTGTGACAACAGCCTCCATCTATTTCTACTTCAGCTCCTCAGGATCCAGGGTTTCTTTAAAGTTCAAGGAACAAAAAGAAAGAGAACAGCAAGTGCATACTTTTCTTCACTGTACGAATCTGTGGCTTCAAGTCTACACTTCACCAAGTCTGATTTCCCCTTTTCAAATTAAATGCCACACAAAGCGCGCACACACATACACACACACACACACACACACACACACACACACACACACACTGGAACTTAGATGGGTGCATCTGGCAGAGTGTGGTTCTGGTTTTGTACAACTCTGACTGCTTGGGAGGTGTGCTCTGACACCTCCCAAGGAACCCCAACGCCAAATGGGGGCGAGCTACCTTCACCTCTCCAGCCCAGAGCTGGGGGCTCCGTCATGTTCAAATAGACTTTGCTTCAAGTACCTTTTTTCCTCTTCTTCTTTTTCTTCATGTTATAGAATTGGCCCTGTTTGAAGATTCCTTCCACTCTGGGCCCGCATGAGCTCTGCGTCCTGGCACATGGATGGTAATCTAATACAAACTGACATAAGTCTGGGAAAACTGACAATTTGATCTCATGTTCACTTTAATATGGAAAGGCTGAATGTTCGATTGTAATTCACTCCAGTTTTGATCTTCTCCATGAAAGGCAAGAGACTGCAAAGGAGACAGGAGAGGAGAATGCCCTCATCTGAAGTAGCATGGAAGCAGGGTTCTCCTGAGAGTGGGGGCAGCCAAGACTGTGGGGTACAAAGTATTTTCCATTAATGACCGCCCCCAGCAGGTCCACCCACACCACGCCTACCTCAGCAGACCTCTGTGGTCCCCAGTGAGATGCTGATTTCAGCATCTCAGAGGAGATGCAGGACCAGCCATTCCCAGCCCCTCCACTGGCCACACCACCCTCCACCTGTTTCAATTTTAGCTCCTCAGGCTCTTGTGTGTCTGTGACTCTGAGCTTCCTCTCTGCCAGGAACACACTGCTTTCTCTATTTTCCCCCACCTCTCTGGTTCATCAGCTTCCTTCCCTCCTTCTTCTGTCTCCCCATGTCCGTGGTTCACAATTCTTCCTCTGACAGCCTGAGAAGACCATCCCAGCCTTCCTGAAGCATCAGTCTCTGCTCTACCTATAGCATAGTGGCCTGGGCTAGCTAAGTAACCCCACTGTGGATTCCAACAACACAGGCCAGGTGCCCACCATTGTCTCTTGCAGCACTGTAGCAAGATCCTGGTACTTACCCGATGCCCGTAGACCTTTCAGGGACAGCCCCACGCCCGCTGCTGTGTCTGTGGCAGCTCACTTGAGGTGGCAGTGCAGCCTGGCTGGGTGTTACTGTGAAGGTATAATTTGCATGTGATTAATATTTACCTCAGTAGACTGAGGATAGAGGGATTATCCCCTGGAATAGTGGCTTTACTAGTGGTCTTAAATGTAAAGTCTGTGGTGACCTCACGGAGAAGACCTTGTCAAGACTGCACCACAGAACCCACACTGAATTCAGTCTCAGCTCTCTCCAGCTTCACACGGGCTAGATCTGTAACTCTGTATGTGTGCGCGTGTGTGTGTTTGCGTGTGTGTGAGAAAATGAGTGTGTGTCTGAGTGTGTGTATACAGGTGTGCGGGAGAGAGTGTGTGTGCACGTGTGGGGGAGAAAGAATGTATGTGTGTCTGAGTCTGTATATGTGCATGTGTGTAGGAGAGTGTTTGCATGTGTTCTGTGTGTACACATGGGTATAATTGTGTACGCATGTACGTATATATGTGAGTGTGTATGCATGCATATGTTTTCATGTGTGTGTGCTTGTGTGACTAGGTATTGTGTGTGCACATGCGTATGTTCCTAATGGTTTTGTTTCTCTGGAGAGTTCCAGCTGACACAAATAGACAGACAGCTCCTCCCACTTCTCTGGGGCTTCCTGCCCCTTAGTGGGTTGGAAAGTCCACCTCGGCTAGCACCGCATGACCCTCTACCAGAGGTTCTGGTGCCACAGCATGGGTGGGGCAACAGGAATTGACTCTTCTGGACATCTCCTGTCTCTAGACCAGAAGCTGCTAGGGTAGCTGCCGCCTCCCCTGGCTACACAGCAAGCACGGCCTCCTCTCCCTCAACTGTCTGGATGACCCTCAGCAGCCACAGACACTATTTTGCAGTAGAGAATTTGGAGACAGCCAGCCCTGACTACCCAGACAGCCCTGAGCTCCAGATTCTTCCTTGCTTACCACAGCCTTAACCAGGAAGATGGGCTGATTATATCTACCCAGGAGGACCCAGAGGAAAGCAAGCTGACCACATCTACCCAGGAGGACCCAGCGGAAAACAGGCTGACCACATCTTCCAGGAGGACTCAGAAGCCTCTTCTAGGGATATACCAGCAGCTAAAGAATCTTCTCTGTCGTAGATTCAGCCATTGTCCCCCAAATCTGTGTCTTCTTCATTGCCTGTGACACCTATGAAAATGGCCTTGTTTAGAGATGATGTCATAGTTTCCTTTCTGTTGCTGTGATAAAATGGTCTGATCAAAATCGACTAAGGGGGTGAAAGGGTCAATTTCAGCTCAGATTTCTCAGTTGAGGTTCACCGTGGAGGAACCAAAGCAGGCTCTCTTTGGTATTCAACTGGGCATTATCAACTGAGAAAGTCCCTCAGCCAAGAAAGGACAGTAGAAACAGGGCATGAACACGCCTGCTGTCCCCTCACAGACCCATGCTTAGCTAGTGTCCGAAACATAGCCCAGAACCAGGAAACTGTGCTTCCCAGAGTGGCCAGGGCCCTCCCATATCAACTAGCAACCAAGAGAATCTCTGCCCACAGATCCACAAGCCAGTCCCACCTGACAAATCTCAATTGAGACTATCTTCTCAGAAATCTCCAGGCTACATCAGGTTGACAGCTGCAGCTAACGTGGTCAGGGTCTTTACAGAGTGGTTTTCATGGCCTTGGGATGGCATCATCCTGGATTTCCAGGTAAGGCCTAACTCGAGTGGTGAGCATCCTGGTGAGGAGCAGAGGAGGCCCTGGGAAGATGGACACAGAGACAAATGTGATACATCCAAGGGACGCCTGGAACAGTAGGGCCAAGGGGAGGAAGGAGGACAGCCCGGCAAACAACCTTGATGGTGGACCTCAGGACTCCAGTTCTATATAGAAAGAATAACCTTGTGTCCTTGAAGGCCACTGAGCTGGGTTATTTGATGCACCCTTGTGTGGCTCATGCTCAGGAGAGCTCACTGTGTAACCAGGATGGGGGCCTAGTTCTTAAAGATCATGGAATTCCTTGATCTGATGTAAATACCTTTTCTATCCCCTTGGAAACGAGGCTCTGGTACTCAGAACATCTATCACAAGCCAACTGATGAAGCATCAGGAGCCATATAATAAGAGTAAACTATGTGACAGCAAGGAGATAATTTACAAGTTATTTCTATTAAAATAATTTTTAAAGAAGTATAATTTTTCACTAAAAATGTCTTTGAATTCTCACTTGGAGACATGTGGCCAAGGAATTCAGAATGCTAGGCTGCTGAAGATGGAAAGCAATCCATCTTCCTTTCTGCATTTGTTTCTCATAAACAAGAAAAACTTGGCTATATTTTCCCAGTGTGTGAACTGACTGGCTGCGACCGAAAGACTCACCATTAATGAGAGGATTGTTTCTGTGCTGACACTTGTTGGCTCAGGAGCCACCCTGATCATCACTTGTCATCACTGCAGAGTATGCATCTCCGTCCTGTCTCTCTCTGGCTCCCTTCTCTCCACAGCAGAGCACTGCCAAGCCTGCTGTGTCCATGGCTCGGAGGGATGTGCCAGCGCTGGGGCCTTTCTTCCGCATGAAGTTGTAAATCCCAGGTCCCCAGTGTTCCCAGCTGCCTCTGCCTTTATGTGGACCTGGGCTCAAATTTCACATTTGCTTTAAAAACTGCTTGCTTTGGATTAATGTGAAGTAAAAGTTACAGTAGCAAAAGCAATTACTGCTGATTGTATTGTCTTTTTTTTCTGTTGAAGACCTCTCACTCAACCTTATAAACCTTAACCGACCATGATAGACTATTGTGTTAGCTGCTCTGTAGACATAACACTGTACAGATATTTCTTAACCTACACATGCTTTGTGTTGTCATTAATAAGTAAAAAAAAAATATATGACAGTGCTTTAGATTTGAAAAGTACACAAGAGAGCCTATACAAACTCAGATAAAATACGGTTTAGAAGGATGCATAGGAAAGTCTGAATAGTAGGTGTGCTGGTTAGTTTTTTATTAACTTGACACATCCTAGAGTCACCTAGGAAGAAGGAGCCTCAAGTGAGATCATATTTGTCTGTGTGTGTGTCTGTAAGAGAGTGTCTCGATTGATGGTTGATGTGGGAGGGCCCAGCCCACTACTGGCGGTGCTGTGGGTGCTGTGTCTAGTTGCCTACTCATGCGGATCTGTGCTCTACAAGAAACTGATCAGGAACCAAAAAGTGAGCCCATAAACAGCCTCCCTGCATGTCCCCTGTCTCAGCTCCTGCCTTGCCTTGATTTCCCTCCAACATAGACTGTGATCTGGACCTATAAGCCAAAATAGCCTTTCCTCCACACATTGCTTTTAGTCAGAGTATTTTATCTCATCAGCAGAAAGCAAAGTAAAGCAGTATTCACCATGAACTGGTGACATTTTGAGGACAGTGAGCTTTTTTTCTTTCTCTGTATTTTTAAAGTTTTCTATATAGTATACTTATAATCAGAAAAATAACTAGCACAACCTTTGAACAAGTCACCTGATACCTGCTTATCAGGGAATGGATGGTTCTTTTTCAGATCAAAGGAGGAAAGAAAACACTTGGATATGAGTGATGAATACTTGGTGTTGGGTTCTAGTAAAAGGAGCAGAAGTCCGTGTGCTCTAAGAATGCCCTGTGCTGTGTGCCTGTGAGGGAGGCATGTGTAAATCTGGTTCCTGGTGTAGTCAGAGCTGGCTTCTCCAGCATGTGCCCTGAGAGCTCACCCAGCCTCAATACTCACCACTGATTCAAGGCCCCTCAGTCAGCATTTTGGCATTCGTATTGAGTTTTGAACAAGGGATTCATGCTTTTACTTTGTATAGGGTGCGGTAGTTTGTTTCCCTCAAGTTCAGGTGTTGGGGAGATAACCCCCAACACAGCATTGCTCAGGGGGGTACCTAGTTAGAAGACTTTGTTTCCACAGGCCTTGTCTCTGTGAGTGGGCTGGTCTCATTACCTCACAGGCCTTGCCTTCATGAACTGGCTAATTTTGTTAATTAGAGTACACTGATTTAGAGAGCGCACTGTCATAAAAGCGTGTTTGGCCCTTTCTTGTTTATTTCTCTTGCCCTTCTGCCTCCCATTATCGTCCTCCTGTTGTAGAAAATAAAAATGAGTGTTGGACTACATAATGTTTATTATTATTATTTGCCCTGTGATTATCATGGCAGTATTATCTAACCTGCTGCCAATCAAATAAAACACAGGCACCTGTTAGATTTTGTAGTTGCCTTATTACCTTTGGCCGGACAGATATTCTACCTGTGCTGTCTCAATAACCTCACCATCCATCTCCCATCCCCATCCAATGCCATCCGCTTTAATCATTCCTATCTTGGCTACCTTCCATGCACAATCCAAAGATACTTGCTTGTCTTCTTCACCTGAACCTCTTCACACTGTTACTGGAGTCCAGTGGTTCCTCCTGGACCTCTTCACACTGTTACTGGAGTCCTTCCACGGGCTTTTTTCTGCATGCTAACCCATGTGGCATCCTCCTTTGTCCTCTCTACCTGTCGCTCTCTTTCCTGTGATTCTCTAACCCAAAGCCCAGGAACCTCAGCCATACCTATTCCATTCTGCCCTGCCCAGGTACAGGCCATCTAATCAACTAATCAGGTATGTTTTAGGAAGGTTTACACAACAAGGATATGTATATACGGGGAGTAACCAGATCTCGAGGGCCAGCATCAGAAGAACCCCAAACAGCCTCACATTTCCATTCTTCATTAGCCCTCAGTCCTCCACCAGTGCCATTCTCCTGGACCTCCCAGCCTCCAGAACGCTGACCCAAAAAGGCACCTGTTGTTATGAATTACCCAGTCTTTGTTGCAGCAGTAAAACATATCCAAGATACTCACAAATTACAAACGCTCAGCTAAGTGTAGCTGGGTGGATAAGTGTGTGAGTGTGTGAGGCCTTGGGCCTACATAAAGACCTTGAATGCTCTGTGGCAGGAACGAGGGCTGCTCTGATACTTGGGAACACAGGAAGTGTGTGGGAGTATAGCCAAACACTGAAGAAGCAATGAGCAGAAACAAAGCCCATGGAGACTGCTGGAAACTAACCCAGTAGGGGTCGCTTACGAAATATGTAACATGCTGGCAAGAAAAAAAAATAGTTAATAATGTAGACTAAGCTAAACTCCGGGTAAGGGTCTTCCTCAAATCCACAGTCAACATCTCACAGTGTGCTCCCACTTCAGATAAAAGTTGAATTAAACTGGCTGAGATGCCTATAAAAATAGGAGGGCAAAAAACAAAAAACAAAAAACCTCCTTCTGAATAAGTCAGTTTGCTGTATGAAGGAAATGCATTTCCTAGGAAGACACCAACATCATACCAGCCAATGGAGTTTTCTGCCACAGAAGGCAACAAGATGATCTAGTTATCTGGAGATAAGTGTATCATAGGGATTTGTGTAACACTTGGCTGGATGCCCTTGTCTTGGATCACCCTGACTTTTTCTGGAGGATGACCTAATGGGGCCTATGAAGGAGGATGAGTGATCATGATTGGCTGTCCCCACTGTATCTCAACCAATGTGATTGGTGGATTTGAAGTTGTATTTGCATACTGCCTCCCCAGACTCTGAGGTGATGTCATCTTATCTTGCTGTGAGTAACTTGGTTGCTGACTGTTACTGAATTAGTTAGTTCTTCTCCTAATAAAGTGCTGGAACCAACTAACTGGAAATCTAAACATTCAAAGTCAAGGTTACCTTCTTGAAAACTACCCAGTCCATCTCTCTGGGTAGAGGCATCTTTCTCTCATATTCTTTTATAGTTTTATTATTAACATGTATCAAATTATAGTAGTTATTTTTAATTATGACAAAAGTGATACAGGACATGTAATTTCTTTTGCCATACTTAACCTAACTTGACACAAGCTAGAGCCATCTGAGAGGAGGGAACTCCAGCTGAGAAAATACCTTCATCAGATTGACTTGTAGGCAAGTTCCTGGGCTATTGATTCATGGCTGGTGTAGGAGGGCCCATCCCAGGGGGGTGCCCAATCCCACAAAGGGCGGTCCACCCCTGGGCAGGTGGTCCTGGGTTGTATAAGAAACCAGGCTGAGCAAGCCAATGAGCAGCACCCCTCCATTGCTTCTGCTTCAGTTCCTGCCTGCCTTGCTTTGATAGCTGACAGCGCTGTGGAAGTACGAGCCACTTAAACCCTTCCCTCCCCAAGCTGCTTTTGGCCGCGGTGTTTTATCGTAGCAGAGAGAAAACTAATACAGTCCGTCTTTCTAAAACCATGCCGGCACCCCAGAAGCGATTTTAAATATCTTAAACCCTTGTATTGTTTGCAACTTTGGCTACTTTTAAAAACTGAACGACTTCCAAGTTCCCAGGCAAAAGTGCTAATTGAAGAAATAGAAAATCTCATTGGTTAATCAAGGGCCAAAGTCACACCTTGGTCCCTCCAGAAAAGATGCGTGTGTTTGTATCAGACACATTTTAGTGATATTATTTTTATTCCAATTGCATCCTTACAAGGGTGCTTTGCATCCCAGCATCACACAGAAGTGAAACCTTCACAGCTTTCTTCAGGTGATTCCACCTCAGCACAGGGAGAACTCACTAACTGAGGACCCGGAAACAGTGCGCTGACCTAGGATGTGAGACATGATTATAATTTTCTTAGAAGTGGAAAGGGGTACTCTCAATGTCACCCTCAAAACTGAAGTGGTTTTTAATTTACTCAGAAAGAGGATGTATTTGCCTTGGTTTTCCATGTCCCATTGGTGCTTGGTTCCACATGGCCAAAATGGCAATGGCGGGAGCGCGCCACAGTTTTGTAGCTCTTTAACAGCAAGCAGCCTGGCTGTGTGCCCTTCCTATTCCCTGAGGAGTCTGAAGGGAAGGCTCCGCTGAGTCAGCGGAGGTTTCAGAAAAACAAGCAGGGAAAGTGTCTTAGATAGCCCTCACCTGGCTAGGGCCTTCTTTGTGCTGGAGCTCACCTCAGAGAAATCCCTCAGATCTCTCAGACAAGTCCCTGGACCTCACCCCGAGGAGAAGGCCCTGCTCTGACACGTCATCTTAATCCCCTGAAAGGTGGTGAGTGATGGCCAGAGAGGTCAGTTTGTCTTTCTCCTACTGAGGGTTCTCAGTGCCTGGAACCGAAAGGCGAAGTGGCGACCAGAAGCAAACAGCATTACCCTGTGGTTCGGGCTGGATAAACTCAGTGGCACAGTGGCCTCCTCAGCTGAAGACTGAGCTTGTGAGGTGTAGATCTCCGTCCTGTAGCTGTCCAAAAGGAACAGAAACGAAAAGAACATCAAAAGCTGGAGGACTGAGCTTCTGCTTTGTGTATGTCTCTCCCTAGCTAGGCGACCCTGCTTCCCCACCTAATCCCCGCTGCTTGTCTCTGTGCAATCACGAAGAGCTCAGAATAGAAATAGTTTTGTCTGTATGTAGTGGAAAACACCAGTTTAAACAGGATGTCGGAGATCAGGGCGCCTGACCCAGAACACGAGCCAGGGCAGACATGAAAGCCCGCTTCGTTTCATTCACAAAGGTTTTCTGGGACCACGCTCCCTCTCAGCCTAAACAGAGTCACGCACAGGCTGGCCCCGCCGCTCCCACGCTGCTTCCAGAGGGCAGGCGAGCTCTTTGAAACCTCTGCCTAACTGCAGCTTCCGTGGACTGCAGCCATGAGCAGGGCTGGGAGCAATTACCCCTCCCGAGAGCCATTTCTCTGTGAAGGAGCCTCTCTGCCAGGCAGCTCCTACCCGAAGAGCAAGAGGGAAGCAGCCACGGCTGGCCCAGGCCGCCTTGTTTTCTCTCCCTTCGCTGGGGCAGTTTGAACTGATTTTGATTACCCTGGCGCCAAATAAATGAAAACATTTCATAGATATATAATCATCCATCACTGTGAAGAAAGGGAAAATGTTTCATGTTCAGTGTGTTTATAAATACACTTAATGAAAACAGGATAGTCCCTCTTTTCCACCACCGCAGAGCTGCTGCTGTTGGCCAGATCTCAGCCAGATTGTCCTGCTCTGGTCATTCCCAGATCCCCAACCAAGCGGCCATCAGCCATTTCCTCCTGACAACAGAGAGTCCAAGGAATCCACAGGAAGAACTGTCCATCTAAGGCCACCTCCTGGCCTCCTGCTTCTTCCACAAGACAAGGATGGGGTGAATTACTGAATCAACCTCTCTCTGTCTCTCTCTGTCTCTCTCTCTCTCTCTCTCTCTCTCTCTCTCACACACACACATATCTGGGGCTGTAAACAAATGGCTAGTGGTGCTTCATGCTGCACGTGAGTTCTTTCAATAACAAGAGGAAGGTTCCAAATCTAAACTGTAGGTTTATAAATTACATTTAAGGTGATTTTGAGTTTTAGGGGTGTAGACAGGCAGGGTGAATCTTTTAGAAAAGAAAGCCTGGGAGCTGGAGATACAGCTTAGGGTTGAAGGGAGACTGCTGCCCTTCCAGGGGTCTTAAGTCCATTTCCTGGCACACATCACCACCACCACCCTAATTTTCTTAAAGAGAATAAAATCTAAGGCAAAATTTTTTCTCCGACATCTCTCCTGTCCTGCAACAAGATCTTTTAATTTTGGATCCCACATGTTTTGAGATACAATAAATACCCACAGATCTGGCCCAGAGGCATGACCTGATGGCTAGGAGTTCCATATGTACAGGCAGACAGCGGATGCTGTCTCCAACACAAATTCATCCAGGTTGAGTCTTTCCCCCTGAATGTCATTGCCTTGCAATGTGTTAACTATTTACATCCTCTTTTGACTCATGGTCTGGATCAGGCCATGGGTGGGCAAGCATCTCTTTGTAAGTCATTTGTGTGAAATGTACCATGGTAGCTCTTATTGTTGCGTCACTTACTATGTGAATGCACACACACATGCCTCTGTGTGCACATGGAGGTCAGAGGAAAACCTGTGTGGACAAAGTCAGGTAGTCAAGCACAGCAGCAGAAGCCCTCACTGGCTGAACCATCTGCCAACAGGCCCGTCATCATTGGCGCCATGAGGAACTCGGAAGTGGTAGGAACACGTTAGTTCAAATACCCATCGGGATGCTCCTATGAATGTCAGCAGAGGTCATTTCTCGTTTCCACGAGGTCATCCAAAGGGAGAAGGGAAGAGGGAGCTAGAGATGCAGGTCAGTTGTGAGATCCTTGCTTAGCATGCCAGCGGCCCTGGGGTTGATCCCCAGCGTAAGGCAAGTGCTGTATCTCACACCTGTGACCGCAGAACTCTGCTCCTGAGGCAGAGGCAGGAAGACTCGGTGTTCATGGTCATCCTTAGCCAGCCAGGATGTTCGAGGCAAGACTGCGGTATGTGAAACCCTATCTCAAAAGCAACAACAACAGACAAGAGAAAAGATTCTGTGACTTTACATGTCATAAACATCTGAAGAGAGAGGAAGAGAGAGAAATGGGTTCGTGTCTAAGAGCTGACTCCACAGGAAGAAACTAATTCAGACGTCCATTTCTGGTGTGCCGCCCTCCTCCTATAGGAGCCAAAGCCAGGCAGGGGTTTCCCCTTCTCCAGGGTGGGAGGTCTAACCCAAGTCTAAACCTGTGTGTTTCTCCTCCTGTGAGGACTCTGCTGATTCTTGGCCTGTGTCAGACCCGCTTTCGTGGTGGAGAAGGAAAACTATGGTTTCTGTGGATTTACACATCCTCTGTAGAGATCATTTGGAATCTGTCCCTGCTGTGAGCTTATGGACAGACTCTGTGACCCCTGATCAGAGAGTGACATGCTTCCTGCAACAACATCACATCTAATACTTCCAAATAGTGCCCCTCCCTGGCACTCGAGCAGACCACCCCAAGGTGTGGGGCGCAGAAGCCTGCACACACTGCTGCACCCTGCCTTCTTTCCCTTTTCCCACACCAAGAATTACCCAGTTAAGAAACAGACTCGGTGCAGGAGAGACACTCAGAGGTCAGCAGCGCCTGCTCCTCCTCCGAAGGACCTGAGCTGGATCCCCAGCACGCTCATGGTGCCTCACAGCCATCTCTGGCTCCAGCCCTGAGAGATCTAGCACCTTCTTCTGACCTCCAGGGCAGCCAGGCACACACATGCTGCATACATGCACTGTAGGCAAAACACTTGTACACAAAAAATAATAAAAAGAAACAAATCTAAAAAAAATATTTTGTAAATAAACTGGGAACAATGTTAGGCCAACTGGAGCATTTTTTATTTATTCTACCCATGGCCTATTAATTCTAAACCCCACTGTAGCTCTTCACCCCTTCCTGCATGCATGCTCTTCTGACTGTGACTTTGAATCACTTCTAACCAAGGCTTGAACTGTGTCTTCTACTTTATTCATTGTTTCTCAACCTCCCTAATGCTGTGACCCTCTAATACAGTTCTTCATGTTGTAATGACCCCTATTATAAAATTGTTTCCTCACTACTCCATAGCTGTAATTTTGTTACTGTTATGAATTGTAGTGAATAAAAATATCTGATATGCAACTTTGTGGGTTGAGAACCGCTGCCCTTCTTTAGCTGAAGTGAAGCAGCAGAAATGCTAACCACCCCTTGCAGACTTGATTTGACTGGGAGAGTTCATGTCTGCTCATTCTTTATGACCTCCAAGTGAGTGTGCCAATATCCTGAAGAGTAGGAGGACACAGGAAGGAGACTGAAGCCGATTTCAGTCCCCCTAGATCAGCCAACTTCAGCACATGTGAGATTCCCGCCAACGTCCACAGAGTTGCTCACCCAACCTGCAGCTGACCGTAAACTCCCGAGCCTCTTGCTCAGGCTGTGCTTCCCAAGTCCTGAGGGCAAGGACGTTCATGCTAAGATTTTTCTTTGGGTTAGCGTGCGATGCAGCATGATTGTGGCAATAGATAACTGATACCCCACTCAACAAAAATGTGTCTGAGTCCCTCTCCTCACAGACTCACAGAGCTCAGAAAGCCCTCTGGCCTCTCTGTAGTCCAAATACTACAGGCCGTCAGAGAAGAGAAGACTGGAGCTTCCAGCACGGGTGGCTAAGAAGTGGCCAGAGTTTTTGGAGGCAGGAAAGATTTGTCACTGAGAATTAGTTCACAGTGAGTAGCAAGGACACAGCACCTGCCACTGAATAAGATCTAACGTGACCCAAAGGCACCCTGCCTTTCATAAAGACATAGACAAGTGCAGGCTTGGACATGACCAAGCTGTATTACCCCTCCACAAGGCTTTTTAAATCTCCACAAGGCTTTTAAAATCTCCAGTGGCACCCAGGACCCCTTTGTAGTATAATTGAACACCTTATAAATAAAATGTACTGTGGAGACAAGAGACAATAAAAATGGGTACTACCTCCTACGAACTCTCTGAACTTTAAAGAAAATATTTCTATTCATCTCAAGTGAATGGTCCCAGAGCGTGTGAAATTTGAATTCCTATGGAGAGAAGTCCCCTCTTTCCTATCTCAGGCAGCTCTCTGATTAGGAACTAGAAGAAAGAGTGAAGGACATGCCGAGAAGGGCAGTCCACTGAGGACTTGGGCCATTTGGAGCCAGCCCGCCTGGGTGGGAACCACGGCTCTCCACTGTCGCAGTGTGACTCTGAAAACTATATGACTCTGTTATGCCTCAGTCTTCTCAGCTGCAAAATGGGCCAGTTAGATGCTTTTCTTCTTGCTCTGCCAATATCCGTGGCAGAAACAAGTTAGGGGATGATGGCACTGTTTTGTCCCATAGTCTTCAAAGGTCCACTATCATTTGGCCTCATGGGTCTATCACGGGGCTTGTTCTTCCTTCTCGATGAATAGAATGTGGAGACAGAAGGAACCTGGTCTGCAGTGGCCTACTTCCGCTACGTAGGCCCTGCTGCCAGTGAGGGCACACACAGTGAGTGCCACCAGCTGGAAACTGAACATTCAACACCTGAGGCTGGGGCAGACATTTTACATTCAAACCATAACAATGGGCATAGGAATCATGCTGTGGGCATGAGATAAGATGTTGTACATACATTATATAAGAACATAAATACACAGAGCACTTTGGTGCCAGTAGTTCGCCAGGTGACCAACTGATGGCAGCTGTTATGTATTAATTAACTCCTGCTGTTGCTATTGATTGCTTTATCGGTTTGTTTATTTTTTTTTCTTTAATGAAAGGTTTCAGGTAAGCAAAGCTGGCCTCAAACAGACTGTAGTCAAGGCTGATGCTGAACTCATGACCGTCCTACCCCACCTCCGAGATGATGGTATTATGGGCTAATGACAGCACGTCTGACTATAACTAGCAAACTCTTAATTTATCCGAGTGTAGATGCAGTCACCAGTGAGTATTTGCCTGTCACTTCCCATTATTCTTGTTTTCCTTTTTAAAGGAATTATTCTCTCAAAGATGATTGACTTGATAATTAAAATAAATGAGGGAGTTGTGCTGGTTCTCTTTTCTTCAACTTGACTCAATCCAGAGTCAATCTCGACAACTGGGAAGACAGAGGATCAACTGAGGGATCACTTTCATCTGACAGTGGGCATGTCTACTGGGCATTGCCTTGATCAGGGGCCGATTCAGAAGGGCCTAGACTACCACCGTGGGGCAGGGCTCCTGGCAGGGGCTCCTGGACTGTAGGAGAGTGCAGGCTGAGCGCCTTGATGACGGACTGTAAGCTGTAAGCCACGTAAAGCTTTTCTCCCCCACCCTACTTTTAGTCATGGTGTTTGATCATAGCAACCGAAAGCAAGCTAGTCACTTCGCAAGTAAGAATAAGATTGCTAGAAGATGAATTCCTGTTGTTCAGAGTCTTTTATTTCAGTGTGGGCCCTTACTTGGGAAGAGATGCAAAATTTCATATCTCTGCTACTCAAAAAACAAAAAAAAACAAAAACAAAAGTTTACCTTACTCATTCTAGTGTTTAAATTAAGAGAGATTAGAACGTAATAAAATTAGAATTGGTTAATAACTATATATCTAATATGCCCAGGAGTCTGGAAAAGATCACCAAATTTAAGGAAAACGTACTTCCATACCACTGCCCCCAGTGGATACACAAACACAAGAGAACAAAAGGGCAGAGAAGTCTAAAAAGTTCTGGCAAGAAAATATTGTATATCAGAAATATATTTGCAGCACAAATTTCTCGCCACCAAACAGAGAAAGACGTGACTGATGCCTGGCACGTAGGAGCTACCCTGTGAGTCTTCAGAGAGAGGCTGAAGAGGGTACCACATGGGGCCATTCTCCATGAGTGCGTCCCAACTCCACCTCTGTTTTCAGTGTTGCTCTGGGATTTTCCTTCCGAGACCAAACTTGGGAGGAAAAAGGGGATTGTGTGTCCAGTTTTGGTTTTAACACTTTTGCAATTAACTGTATCATGGGTAACAAAGTGGGCTATGCCCCACCTCTTCTTTATTAAGTGGTTTTTCGAGCACCACACATAACCAGAACTAGCTATTTGCTCAGAAGAAACTGGGGGAAGCTTCCAAACCATTCCTGGTTGTTAGCAGCACTGACTTAAGCTGCTGAGGATAGAGGCGGGGAGGGAGGTGGGTATCCTAAATGCAGATGTAGCCCCAGGGCCAGAGGCAAGCCCGCAGCCAGCAGCCACCCATCCTGGGTGAGCGTTTGCTGCCTGCCCGTGGTGGTTGGTAATTGCCAGGCTCATTGTGAGCCTTTGCTCTCTCAGGTGTATTTCCTAAGCCAACATGAAAAGAAAATGATCAGGGCCAAGCCAGGGAGGTGTTTATGTTTTCAGCCCTGGCCAATTGTTCCCGACCTAAAACAACAGTTAGGGCAGATGGAAGGTCCGGGATTATAACGTGGGCCACAGTGGAAACCCAACACTCTCCTTGCAGCGTGGGGCCAGGGCCCAGCTGTCATCCACTGGAGGCTAACTTAGCTGCCGCCCAGTAATTAACACGCCTGGGCTCCCCTTCGGAAAGAAACAGAGAAGCACAGTAATGGCTCTGTCCTCCCATGCCAGAGGCAGGTGAGTCCAACGTGGAAAAACACAAAGGCAACGATCCCTTTGGCTATTGTGTCTTCCAGCTGGGCAAGCGACTGACAAGCTAAGGCTGGTTTTTAACCCTGCAGGGCCTCAGAAAGGAGAAAGCCCCACAGCAGCCAACGGGGACAGGAAGTCCTGGGTGCCAATCTGGAGGCAAGACAGGGCACCCTCCCCAAGCTCCTGCCTTTAAAGAGATAAAGACATCTTGGCCAGTGACAGAGGTTGTTACATAAGTAAAATGAATTAAGGTGAGACTCAGCCAGTGGGGCTGGGCAGGTATTTCAGTGGAGACAGGGACTCACTGCTCCTGCAGAGAGGACCTGGATCAATTCTCAGCACCCACATAAGGCCTTTCAAACACTTGGAGCTCCAGCTCCAGGGCACCTGACACCATTTCCTGCCACGCTCATGTGTTGAAGCTACAGACCGGCAGGCACACGCTCGTTCATGTAATTTTACCTGGTTGAATTTGAATTCAGAGCAACAAGAAACTAAGTCTTTACTCCTCCATTTTCCATACACCACCGGGGGCACGCACAAAGTTTCTCATTGTCTCTCTCAAGTTAAAATTAGCGAGACAGTCCTTTGTGGTGGGGTGCTGCATTAACTCTGCCTCACGCTGACCTAAACAAGGTTCATTAAAGAACCCCAGGTGAAAACAGACCACAGTGACCCAATCACTTGATGGCAAGGACTGGGCCAAGAGTCCTACCTCGCATTGCTAAGAGGACAAGGCGAGCAACAGTGGTGAAACCGCTCGCTCTGCGAGCCATTCAGAAGCCCCGTGGAACGCTGCCCGAGTCCCACTGTGGTTTAAATGGTTATTTTTCTCACAAAGAATTTCTTGGGTCTCATGACAAAAGCCACCTGTTTTTGTTTATTTTGATTATTGTGGTAAGGCATACAATCAGTGCTCCCTATGCAACTCTTCCCAAACATGCAACTCACTTCATTGACTACATTCGGTGCTGTGCGAACACCCCTCTCTCCAGAAATGTCATGTTCCCGATCTAAAGTCCTTGCTCAGGAAACAGTGGCTTCCATCCTCCCTCCTCTAGGCCTCTGGTGACATCACTTCTGTTCTCTATTCCATATACCCTGTATCATGGAATTACAATATCTGTTGATCTCTGGCTTATTTCGCTGAGCGTGCTGCCCAGGTCTCCCTATGTCACAGCATTCAACAAAGGGGAGTTTCTTTCTGTGGCAGAATGATATTCCACAGTTTTGTTTATGTGCATCGAGATGGTTAGTTTTGGTTGCCAATTTAACATACCGAGGGGAAAAGAACCTCAGCTGAGAAAATAGCTTTGTCAGTTTGGCCTGTAGGCATGTCCCTGGGTCATTTCTTGATTGTTGATTAGTGTGGGAGGACAGCTCACTTCAGGTGGCACCACCCCTGGGCAGGGGCCTTAGAATGCACAAGAAAAGCAGCTGGCCATGGGCACAGAAGCAAGCCAATAAACAGCTTCCTTCCAGGCCTCCGGCGCTCCTGCTTGAGTCCTATCCTGGATTCCCTCGGTGATGGACTGTGATTCAGACTTGTGAGCTGGATAAACTCTTTCCTGACCTCATTATGTTTGCTCCGTGATGTATCACTGACAGGGCAGAGCCGGCGAGAACACCCATCGATCCCTTGGTGTTGGTAGGAGATTTGCATTGCATTTGCTTTCCCAAAAGCTATTTGGCTCTTGTTTCACAGCATCCATTTTTGTTGTGTTCCTTGTGTTGACACAAGATCTAGCTTGGTTTGTGCTGAGCTCCAAGCACTGAGATCACACTGTCTCATCACCCTTCCGTGTGGCGACCCTTCCTCGGCTGCCTGACTAGATAAGAGCGGGCCTGTGGCCAGTGAATCGCAGCCTCGGATGCCAAAGTGGCAAGCTTTATTGGAACCAAGACTGGCTGCAGAGTGGGCTGGTGCGGTAGAAGCTCTTTGCTTCCTACTGCATAGCCTTCCTCTAGTCACCTCAATCTCTTGCCAAGCTAGACCCCTCACACCTTCAGGCTTTCTCCGGGCCTCACACTTAGCTCTGCACATCTCACTGGGCTCTACCTGCCATGGCCCACTCCAGACCACTTGCTCCGGATTGGGTTCACTAAGTGTCTGATGGTCACTGAGGCAACTGGCGTTCCTCCATATGCCTCACCTCTACTGCACCAGACTGGGCATATTCTAAAGTGCAAACGCTTTTCCAAATCTCTGCATGCATCGGGCTCATTGGCCAAGCTCAGTCAGAACAAGGAGGCAAAGGCATGACTACAAGGAGGCGAAGAGTCACACAGTTTGGTTGGGGTACTGAGATGTGCGCCAAGATATTTGTTTCCTTCTCTGTTGTAACTAAACAAGAACTTGAGGGAGAGAGGTCAGAACGAAAACCGTGGTCAGATCATCCTGTCTACTCTTCCCAGAAATCCAGCCAGCTTCTAAACGGTCCACAGGAAGAGAAAAGAATTCAAAGAGAAGAAAATTAAAATTTATACCACCTAGCACTCAGGGAGGCAGAAGCAAGCAGAGCTCTGTGAGTTCAAGGCCAGCCTGGTCAACAAAGCGAGTCCAGGACAGCTAAGACTACACAGACAAACCCTGTCTCAAAACAAACAAACAAACAAACAAACAAACAAACAAAAACACAAAACAAAACAAAAACCAAATAAAATATATACTACATACTTTTAAGTGCCAATATTTTGTTTCTTGGTGTAGTTAATTCATTTTTGACATTCTGAGGTTCTAAGAAAATGTTGCCTGCATATACAGGACTAGGCTGGTTATATTATTTCAAAGCACGGGGCTAAAAAAGGAGAATGTAGGCATGGGGAGGCATTCCTATAATCTCAGTGTGAGGCAGAGGTAGGGGGATTGTGGTTTTGAAGCCAGCCTTGCCTTAGATAGAGACTATATCAAAATGACAACAACAACAAAATTTGATCTGGAGCAATGGCTCAGTGGTTAAAACACTCGCTGTACAAGCATAAGGATCTAAGTTCGAGTCTCCAGAACCCACAAACAGCCATGCATAGCAGAGTAAATCTGTATTCCCAGTGCTCAGAGAGTGAGGTGGGAGGTAGAGACAGGTAGTGTGGGGTATGAAATACAACATCTAACAACAGAGATCCTGCTTCAAACAACGCAGAAGACGAGGACACACACACACACACACACACACACACACACAGCGACCAACACTTTGGATTTTTCTAGCATCAACTACAAAGGCTGTTTACAAGCCCAACATCTATGTCTCTGCGCCTGTGAGCTACATGGCAAATGTCCATATTAAAATTCACATGTTGGATGTTTTCATATTGAAATGTCAACCACAATTCTCCCTCTTAGTTCATTCAAAACCATTTTGCATAGTCCAAACAGTCACTGGTCCTCGTGGCACCCCAGGGATAAAAGTGGCATTATACTTGGCCCCGTGAAGGCTGCTCATTTGCCTGACACCAGGAAGAGAAGCAACTCTCACAATGGAAGTCCAAAGTTCTCAGAAGACGAGTGCTCACTGAGTCCAGCATCAGACACGGAGCCTTCTTTCTCTCACAGGGATTCAGGCCTCCATTAGCATTCTCTGCGTGATAAAATCAGCTCCAACTTTGAGATCAGAAGCCGAGCACTGACTATCAAAGTGTGAATGCTGTAGATTTCTACCATTCAAGGTGGGTTTGGGTTGCCCAATTCCGCCCTCCTGGTAGCAGGCAGCATCAAAAGCAGAGGGCCCACACTCTGTAAGGAGGACCTACCCCAAACAACTCTGGCCAGAGTCAGGCCTGAAGTGACGCAGATGCTCCAGAAGACAAGTCCCCAGCCTCCTGTGGTAAGGGAGCCCCTGGCCCTGGAAGGCTAAGAAAGCTGTTGAAACTATGGCCAGGGGAACTGAGCCCTTCCCCTGAAGCAAAGGTCAGAGAGTAACAGCAGGGCATGGGACGGAACTGGGGTGGGAGACAAGCCCATGACAGGGCTGCCGAGGCAGGGTTGCCTGCTGCGGGTGTCTGGGAGAGCTCACAGCTCCACGCACATTCAAAAGTGCAAAGTCAGGGAAAACTGAGAGTCCCGATGGCTCTGCAGAGAGAAGCCAGGTGTTTAGACCCAGGGGGTCACCAGCTAAGCGGGAACTCAGAGCCTCAGTATAGAGTGCTAGACCTCCACCTGCCAAGCACAATGGCAACGGGTCCAGGCAACCTCGAGAGTGCCACCTTGGAGGGTGCAAGCCAGAGCTTGTAGGTGGCTGCTGTCTGGAAGCACTTAGGACTTGGGCGTGTAAGCCAGGGCGACAGGACAGGAAAGCTAGATGCCCCGGCCGATGAGAAGGGATGTCCCAGGAGTAGTCGCCTTCCTCCCTCTTTTTCTTTCCAGATGCTGCAGTATCTGGGCGAGGCTCCTCCCTCTCCCAGATTCTCCTCGAGTACAGTGTGCAAAGGAGTCCAGGGGTCTGGACTGTGACCAATTCTGACTCAGGAGGCTGAGAATGGAGGGAGCCAAGACTTTGACTCCTAGCAAGTTCCCAGGTAGGGTCATGGCTGCTGGCTTGGGTTCTCTGTGGATTGCAGCAAAATGGCTCGAAGTCCTCACTGTAAACAAACGTCACTGGATGGCTGTCATGTCTTCAGACAATCTTCTAAGGACTTGGCCTCAATGCTCCCTTCCCTTCTCAACCACCCTCTCCTTCCCTTCCTCCCTTTCTTTCTCTATCTTGTTTTTCCTCAGTGCACCATAGTATCCTCTCAGGAAGGCCATGCAAATGAGTATTAAAACCCCTCTTGGTTAACAAAGAGTCTTCTAGGGACTAAAATTCGCACTTTTCACTTTTACCCAAATGAGGAAAACTCCAGGACTGTGTAGGCATACGTGCGCATGTGCGCGCGCGTGCACACACACACACACACACACACACACACACACACACACACACACACACACACA
>NW_026592666.1:10353594-10433573 GCF_907164565.1 Psammomys obesus | reverse complement strand
ACACACACACACACACACACACACACACACACACACACACACACACAGACGTGCTCTGCACTGTAAGTGTCCAGAGAGGAAAGCTGGCAACAGCACTGTTAGGTTTTCCAGTCAATTCAAGCCGTCAGAGCTGCCAAGTCCACAAGCTTTCCAGTCCACAAAGCTTTGCTATCTGTGCATTGGTTCTAAAGCCCTGAGCTCGCTGCTGTGAACACAGTTCACAGCTTCTGAAGCTGTCATACACCAAAGGCAATAATGACAGTCTGTGACAGGTCCGGGGAGCTGGCTCAGGACCTGAGTTTGATCCTTGGGATCCACATTAAGGGGTCTGCACTTGCAATCCCAGCACTGGGAGGCAGAAAGAGGTCGGGGCTCTCTGGGTTCACTGGCCCCCCAGCCTAGCCTGATTGCCAAGATCCAGGCCAATGAAAGACCCTGTCTTAAAAATAACAAACAAGCCAGGTGCGCCAGGTGGTGCACTCCTGTAATCCCAGCACTCAGGGAAGCAGAGGCAGGTGGATCTATGTGAGTTCTAGGCCAGCCTGGTCTACAAAGTGAGTCCAGAACAGCCAAAGATACACAGAGAAACCCTGTCCTGAAAAAACAAAAACCAAAACAAAACAAAGCAAAACGAAAAAAGCCAAAGTGGGTGGCACTTGGGAAAGACCTTTGGCCTTCATAGACTTATGTTCTCCTGTGGCACAGACAGGCATGTGCCCACACACACACACACACACAGTCCACACTCTATACACATTATTACTCATCAGGGCATTTTCTAGGGACTTTTGATGCTCTCTAATTTGAGGGTATCCATCCGTACCCCTGTTTTCTGTCCAGAGCATCTGGGAGATCTATGTGCTGGCTTCTGAGACGGCACAAAATAACCACACAATGAAAATGGCAACCCGAGCAAGTGTTTTAACTGGATGGGGTTGCACACAGAGCTCTCCACATTAATTACAGGGTTATGTAACTCTGCATCTTTCAGCCTTCCTGGCATTTTTATGGGACCATTAACAAAGACACCTGAGCATTTCCCCACCCCACCCTCAAGAGCGGCATCCCTGTGACTTTGCCAACCCAGAGGATGGAGATGGCTGGGGCATTACTTGGCAGAGCCACAGCCCCCTGCAGCAGCTCCAGTGTGGTTCCCAAGCCAGCAGCCTGGGGTCTGAGTCACCAGCAGGAATGAGGCTGGAGGGTGGGTCCACCTGAGAACTTAAAGAACCGACAGTTCTGCCTCAAATGAGATTAAACATTCTTTAGGTGGCTTCCTGGTGACAGACATGTCTTTTTGTCTTGGGCTCTTAAAGAAGTATAAATAGCTGGCAGCCACCCGAGTTTTTCCTAGCTGCTATGGCCTTAGACACCCCCCCCCCCCCAAGAAAAAAGCCTTATCTGCTGCCTCCAAGAACTCTGAAGTATTGCTTAGGCTTCTGTGACAGTCACCAGAGGACTTGCTGAGGACTCTGCCCCCTGGTGCTTCAGTGCAAGCAGAGCCCTGTGGTGATAGCCTGCAGTGGGACCTGCAGACCAGAACTGGACCAGAAGGCCACCCTGACAGTCTATCCACTCTGCCTTGCCCTGTGGAGACGCATTCCCCCCAAGGCAGAGACACTCTGGGCATCTAAGCCATCCTGTGGGCATGAGGACACCTAAGGCTGAAAGCATGTGGGGGTTTCTGAAGTGGAATGACTGCAGGATTAATCCGCATGGACACTTGAGTTTCTCACTCTGGGACTGTTAGTCACCTTCAAGAAGCCTGCTGCAGCTATGGGCTTGGATGGTGGGTGTGCTCCATGGAGGAGCAAATGCAGAAGACAGAACAACCTGGCTGGGGCCTCTGCGGGGGGAGGGGGGAGCGCAGAGACATAATGAGGATTATATTAACAAGGGATTTGAGCTGAGAGACAGTGTGAAGCATGTATTGTGTTTAGATATTAATGAGCTTCATAAAAGACGTACAGCCATTTGCTTTTCAAGTGTGAGCCAAGTGTGAGCTTTAGCGATAACTGTAATATCAGTGGCTGGGAGAGAAAAAGAAAATATCCCTAGGTTTCCAATTCCTGCATTGGTTAAAATGGGATTAAGTAAAAGGGAGTCTGGTCCCTTAGAAAGACCTGTGTCATTAATACACTGGAGCTCTGTGTGTGCAAAATCAACTCTGTAAAAACCAAATGAGGGTTTCCTCAGGGTTTCAGACTTACGGAAGCATCCTCCATGCCTGGGGCTTGGGATCCCAGGCTGGCATCTGGACCTGTGACGCTCAAGGCTCAGCTTCTCCTCAGGCTTCGCCTTGAAATAGATGGAAATTGAGCAGAGAGAAAGGAAGATCCAAGTTAGAAAAAGAAAGCCACGCCTCATTTGGGAATTACAGAAACAGTAATCGTTTGCTTGTCAGCAAGTACAGCAGGGACTGGGAAGTGTAAACGGGCAATGGTGAGCAGGATAGCTCACACCCATGGAATCACCATGTCTATCTTGGTTGCCTCCACACAAGTGTGGCTTCTGAAGCCTGAAGGGCGGCCTGATGGGCCCCTCAGCAGCTAGGAAGAAGCAGGCTCTTGGGTAGTCCCTAGTTACTGTCAGTGGACTCAAAGAGGACTTTTACCCAGAGGTGTGAACTGGGCTGCTTATCTGAGTTGAACAGAGAAAGGCTCTCAGCAGCCTTTACAGGTACAAACAATAAGAGCAGCTGTGCACCAGCCGCAGCTCTGCCCTGTGAGGAAATTCCCTTTCTTTGCTTTCCTCAAAACGTCCTAATATGAGCATGGGAGCTGGTGCGGTTGTGAAGAGCATGCATGATTTTTTTTTTTTTTTGTTTACCAAAAGAGATCTGTGCTAAGTGTGTCCACTGAGAGGGAATAAAGCCACATCATTTGGGTTTTTATTAAAATGGTCTTTTCATCCCACAATTAAAACGTCTTAATTTTTTCCCCCAAGCTTTGAAATGTCAGTAAGTTGCTACCCCCTCTCAGGGTCAGCCACTCATGGGAATGGATCCTTCTTCTATTTTTTCTGTTTTCAGTCTTACTTGCTTTTACCAGCTCTCCCAAGCTGATGCCCAGCAATTTAAGTGATGAGAGCCACATCCGGTCTCAGCAGCGAGTCGGTGCCAATGTTGAATTGCTATTGAATAAACAGCAAGGCACTCTTTATCTAAGTAATCAGTTGTTCCCCAAACCACAAATAACAACAGGATCTGAACTCCACTAAATCCATAAAGAGCCGAGACGTCAAGAAGAGACTGAGGCAGGAGATGGTTTTTTGTTTGTTTGTTTGTTTTGCTTTGTTTTTCTTTTCCAGCCCCTCTCATCTAAGCTCTACTCAATTATTTTCTTGCACAGCCAGGGGGAGGGCAGGTGGAGGGCAGGAAGGGCATAGCTCAGAAAGTTTCAAAAAAAATTGACATCACTTAAGTCACGTGGTTGGCAAGAACCAATGACGATGGGCCATGGAAAGGGGAACAGTTAAATTTGTAATTTGGGTTGTGTGAAAACTTCTTTGGGCCTCATAAACAACCACAGAACCACAAGTTGGGTAGCCTGGCAGTGTCAGAAGTCTAAGCCCGGCACAGTGGTCAGCAGTCAGGACGAATCACACTGAATGCAAACCACAGGCTTTCGCAGAGCGGTGAGCAGCTCAGCCCACAGCCTAGGCGGTGCTTTTTTTTTTTTTAAACTTTAACAATTTGAATATTTGTTTCTGCAACTTTTCCCCCCCACATAGGGCCCAGGAATCTAAGAAGTGCTAAGCTTTGGGGGGAAAAGAGACTGAGAACTGAGGGCGCCATGGTGGGAGGTGAGGTCAAAGGGAGTGACCTTTCTTGGGTTTTGCTCTTAAGGTAAAAGAAATCATCGAATCCCCTTGCCTTCAGAAGAGGTGCATTTGCGAAAGGAAGCGATGGCTTCGGACAGCATTTTTGAGTCATTTCCTCCATACCCACAGTGCTTCATGAGGGGTGAGTACGCTACGCTTTTTATGTCTGACTTTGCTCTGCTTTGCACAGGCTGGGATGGCCGCCTGTGGACCCCCTAGTGCCTGCCTGGGGTCCCTACCTGCTTGGCAGGGAGGACATCAAACAGAGGCCACCTGATCATTTATTTGCCAGACGCCGTGCTGCAGTGATGTTTTAGTTAAATGCTTAGTGAAGCTGTTGAAATATTTGGTCGCTGAGTGAAAGCTGTGTCAAGTGCTTTGGGCTGCTCTCCTTTAAAGTCCTGGAGATTAGAAGGCTGACACAGAGGGCACCCTTTGGGTTTTATACGGTTGTTCCTTGCCCTGAGTGACTTTCTCACAGTCATTCTGGACTCAGCAAGCTGTCAGGCCCCAGCGTTGAGTTCAGCTTGCCCTGGGGTTTAGCAGGCTCGGTGCTTAGCTGACCAAGAGAGTTGGTGCCAGCAGTGTGGGCTGGAGGAGGCCACTCACAGGTATACCTTGGATCAGCATGGAGATTTCAGGGCCAAAGTGACCACTCGGCAGAGGACAGGCTCTGGGCAGACTCATTCTGGGAAAACTCATCAGAAGAGGCTGTGCTGTGGTTTTCTTTCAGCCTCAATTGCAGAGAAGCAGCCGGCATTGCTCAAGACAGAAAGCCAGCGTGTTGTGGCATACACAGCCTCTCTCAAAAAGAGCTATGAAGCCATTTCCTAAGTCCACACATTGTCACAGCTAAAATTACTAGATTGCAGACTTATAGGCAGGCACCACGTAGGTCCGCTAAACTTACCTGCATTTTTAGAGTGACCCTTTTGAAGGTTACAAAGCTGGAGTTCAGCCACGAGTGTCCATGTGTGTTTGGTGGGACTTTCGAGGTATATGGGGACTGAGCTTAAGCAGATAAAAACAACAGCGTAAAGAAACCATGAAGGCCTGGCCTTCATGTGTCAGGACACGCTCTTTGACCTGTGCCTGCAGCTTGTGGCTTGATGGTTTGGCAGAGCTGAAGTGGGGTGGGATGGGATGGAGTGGGGGTGGGGAATCATTGGTTTTCTTGATACAAATTCTTGTGCACACCCAACCAGTGTCTGTGAATCATTACTTCTTCATACAGCCAAATGTGAAGGGGAATTCAGGGGGCTTGCCAGCCACCATCACAACTAATGCTAAATCTTGGTGCTTCTTTGCCAACATGTAAAAACTTGAGGAAAGTGTGTGTGTGGAGGGGTATGTATATGTGTGTATGTGTTTGTGGTGTGTGTGTGTGTGTGTGTGTGTGTGTGTGTGTGTGTGTGTGCACTCTTGCACATGTGCTTGTGGGTTTTGGGGTAGCCTCAGAATTTAAAGAGAAGGAGAAGAAAGCAAGCCATTAACCAATTCCAAGCTTTAAATTAAAGGGCTTCCAAGTGCTCCCTTGCTGGCAGTGGAAGTAACTGAGTGAGGTTGAATCATGGGATGGGTGTGAGTCAGCTATCATACAGTGTCTCACAGAGGGCCAGGCAGAGGCAGCAGCCCTGAGGGCCCCTGGTGAAAAGCCACCAACTGCTCACTGGCGGCATCCCCTCTGGGCTGCTGACAGGCAAAGGAAGCAATATTTGTACAAAAATTCCTGGCTTACTCCACTCTCAATACATGCTCCAAACATTTATTGTTTCCTATTTGATGAACTCAGGAAGACAGAGCAGGAAACTGAACATTCCACGGGGCGGTAGGTTGCACTGCTGTGTTGGCCTTCCGGAATGTCCTCATGGGTCCAACAGCAGAGACAGTTAGAGATGTGGAAACCAGGAGCTCCAGTAAGCCTGACTCCTGCAAATTGCTTCCCCCACTGAGGAGCAAGAGTCCATTTGCTTTCAAGCAGGCTACCTGGACAGACCCTTGTTCTTATCAAAACTCAGAAAAGGCTGGGGAGATGTGTAAATGTTTCCAATGCAAGCATGAATACAATGCAAATGTGAAGACCCAAGTTGGAATCCCTAGAAAAGCCAAGAGCGGTGGTGTACCCCACCTGTGACCCTGGCATCTCTGAGGGAGACAGGAGTCAGAGACAGGGCCTCCCTAGAAGCCAGTGGGCCAGTTAGTCTGGAGTAGACACAGACCCGCCTCAAACAAGGGGGAAGGTGAGGACCAGCTTCTGAGGTGATCCCCTGGCCTCTGCGCACACACACTGTGCCGTGCTGTGTCCACGCTCCCCACATGAACATGCACACATGTACAGAGCGTGCACATTGCACATGCATACACAACCTTTTTTTAAGTCAGCGTGGTTCATCTGAAAAGGTCTCACTTCCTCTGAGGAAAAGGGAACAGGGAGCGGATGGAGGGAAAGGGGCCGTCAGAATCCACAGGCTGATAAATAACGAGGAGCGTCAGCTTTAGAACCTAAGTGAGCTCTTGGCAGCTTCCTGCTTAACGTTATTCCATCCGTAGGACCTGTCAACACAAGGGTTTAAATGGCCTGCACTGGCTGTCCACGCCAGCCACCCCAGCCAGAACAGTGACAAAACTTTGCTTCGTTTTCATTCCATGTGGACCTGGTGCCAGAACCCACCCTCCTCACCCAAGCTTCCATCTCACAGCGTCTCCCGGGCTTCCGATGCCACAGCATGCCCATTCACAGGGCTCCCCAGAGCTGCTTCTCCCACCTCTAATTTATGGCCTTGTGTCCCCTCCCCAGCAGCCACTGTAGGCCGCTCACAGCATCTTGTTTTCCTCCTGGGATGGTACTTTATCAGTCCCTGCAATCCTGGCAGGAGGAAACTCATTCTCAGCTTGATACCACTGTGGAAACAGAGAAAACAGAGACGGGGAACCAAGCAGGCCATTGTTCCCTTTCTCGTGAGAGCTGGCCCAGCGTCTGAGACACTGGCACGCAAAAAGACTGTGGTCTACCACAGAGAACTCCTCTCCTCCTCTGTCACCCCACACCGGGCTCTCACTTAGTCTGCCTAGGCAAGAAGATAAGACTCTGTTGAGACTCCCAGGAACTATCACACGTGGTTGGCGACATGAAACTTGCAGAAACCCAACCTGGTCCCCTCAGGAGGTGCAATGAGCAGCACCAAAGAGCTTTCTGTGGAGGGAAAAAGCGCTGCCACACTTTTTTTTTTCAAAATGCCTCAGGCAGCCTTGCTCTTAGAAGTGGCTTAGTGGTCTAGGCAACGCCTGGGTGCCGAGATGCCTCGGAGTTCCTAGAACCACGGGTAGAAATCTCAGCAGAGCAGCTCCGTGCCTCAGGTCACTTGGGCAGGGCTGTTCAGCAGGAGTGGAAGGACTGAGGTGACTGTGTGCAGTAAGCTCTCCCCTCAGGACAAATTCACCACTACCTAAAGGCAAGAGGAGAGTTCCTCTCACCACTGAAGACTTAAGGGGCAGAAAGTCACACATGAAGCTATGCGTGGCTTTGTCCACCATGCAAGACCTGTGAGTGAGTGATCAGGCTACTGTAACAAAATACCACAGACTTCGCCACTTAAAAGGCAGAAATGTGTTTCCTCATGCTCGGGAGGCCAGAAGTCTGAGGTCAAAGTAGCAGCAGCCATGGTTGTTGTTGTTTTGTGTGTGTGTGTGTGTGTGTGTGTGTGTGTGTGTGTGTGTGTGTGTGAGATCTGTTTCATGTGTCTATTTGTTGCCTCTTCTGGCTCACATTCTCTCTGTCTGTCTGTCTGTCTGTCTGTCTTCCCCACCCCTCTCTAGCCCAAACTGATCTAGCACTTCCTATGTAGCCCAAGATAGCCTTGAATCAAAACAGTCTTCCTGCCCCAGGCTCCAGAGTCTTCGACTAGGCCAGATCTACCACATGCAGCTCCTCACCGACTCTTGCAAGGCTCGAGCACTCTGGCACGTCTTCTATTTCATTGCTTCTAGAACGCTCTGTCTGCAATGCAGCCACATTCTGGGAAACTCGCAGTTAAAAGTTGAACGTATGGACGGAGCGGGGGTGGGGCAGGGCATCCCCTCACATGGTGGCTTCCCTGTGAGACGAAGTGTCACCTCTGAGGCTGCCCATGCATTATGAAACTAAGTTTTAAACGGTTTTTAAAACGATCTGAACTCATCTTCATAGCCTTTGCCTCACACTCTTTCTGTACACCGGTGAACAGTTGACAGTGACCTAATGGCAGCTTCAAACTTGAAGAGCCCACGGCACTCTCCAAAGACACCCCCCTCACATACCTCTGCCCTGTCCCTCCATCAGGACCACCCTGTGCTTCAGACTGAGCCCAAGGACACCCTACCAGCCCTGGCCAAGTGACTGCAGGGCGGGGGAACCTACCACAGTTCACACATTAAATACGTGACAGGAAGTAGCTGGTGGGACTAGACAGATGGCTTCCTGGGTAAGGCACGTGTCACAGAGCGCAGGGAGCTGAGTTCGATCCCCAGACCCTCCGTAAAAGGGCAGGTGCTCATGTCTACAGTCTCTGGGCTCCTGCTGTGATGTGGAAGGTGAGACAGAAGGGTGAGCAGCCATGGCTGCCTGTGGCCTCCCCAGCAGTGAGACTGGCACACCCATGTACACACTCACACACCGAAACACAGTGTACACAGACACACACAGGCGCACACAATGGTTAACGTGAATAGATAAAGAAGTGACAGCTGACTGGAGGACCATCAGCAACCAATTAAACAGCGAAAAGCCTCCCAGAGCAGTGTGGAAACACACTGGAAAGGGCCCTGAGGGAAGATATAGCCCCTCACTGTGAGGCAGCAGGGCTGGGCTGGCTAATGCTGGAACAGAGCAGGGCCCTGTCTGCTGCCCATAAGGCCTTGCAGAGAGACGCCAGGTGTCTGCCTGCAGGAAAAAAATAAAAAAATAAAAAGACAGTGAGGTTAAGCACAGCAGCTGTTAGCAGAGGCAGGGATGGGGTTTGAGGTCAGAGCGTGCGCAGGTAATACCTCAGGGGTGTTTCGTTCCTCTCCCCTTTTTGGCTTTCATATAAGCAAAAGAGCTCCCAAGAGCCTCAGTTTTCTTTTCTTCGTTTCTTCTTTGTTTGGCTAACTTAAGGTGTTGGTTTTTGGAAGCTGGTTGGTTGGTTGGTTGGTTGGTTTATTTGCTTGCTTGAGACGGGGTCTCACGGCATCCCTTGGGCACTCACTGTGTAGACCAGGCTGGCCTGGAACTCACAGAGATCTGTCTTCTTCTGCCTCCAAGCACTGGCGTTAAAGCAGCGGTTCTCTAGTGGCCATCTCACAGGGGTCGCCCGAGGCCATCAGAAAACACTTGTAAAATGATGTAAAATGTTTTACAAAGTAAAATGATATTTACATTACTATTCATAATAGAAGCAAATTACAGTTATGAAGTAGCAACAAAAGGAATTTTATGATTGGGGTCAGAACTGCATGGGAAACTGTATTAATGGGTTGCAGCATTAGCAAGTTTGAGAACCATTGCATTAAAGTATGTGCTGGTGGATCTGGAAAGAGTTAAGAGCAAGGGTTGGCGTGAATGTGATCAAAATAGATTTTATTTAATTCTCAAAGAAGGAATAAAAATACATATTTTTAAAAAGGCATACATCACCATGCCCAGCTAAACCTCAATTTTCTCATCTTGCACTGCAAACCATTAAAGTACTTCATGGCTTGTGGAAGAGCTTAGCTACTCTCCATGCAAGCAGTGTTAACAGTGGCAAGTTAGCAAAGATCCAGTTTTCTAAGACAACAGCCAGTAAGTTGGCCAACCTCTGTCCACTAGGGAAATAAAGTGCTCACAACACTATGGAGGATGCTGGGAAGGTTCCCTGGAGATTTCTGGAAGTAAAGACAGAGAGTGGAGGGAAGGCTGGTCCAGCAGAGGGCCCAGAGCAGAGCTGCAGAGTGCCCTGTGCACACAGCAGAGACACAGAGGCTTGAGAGCTAACCAGCTCTCTGGTGGCACTCGGCACCCACCCTTCTGCTCCTCATCAGTGACCACAGGAGGGGAGAGGCAGGGCCAAACCCACTCAGCAGTACACCAGCACAGTTTCTAACAGCGGAGGCCCGGCCCCAGGTCAGGACGTAGCAGGAGGAAGAGCAGAAGCACTGTCCTGAGACCCTGCCACTTACAAAGAAAGCCATTTTGCCTGCTGAACCACATGCAGGAACTCTTAAGGCCTTCAGTTTCCTCTTCTTCTCAACATTTGTCATTGACACATCCTTGTCAAAGCTCAGAGATAAAGGCGCCTTGAGTTCTTGTCTGGTTGGGGCCAGGCGGAGAGGCCCACACAGGAAACTCAGGCGCTTCTCAGGTAACTTCCCAGTGACCCAGATGAGTCAGTAATGTCGCGCTGTCTACTCTGAGTTCTGCAAAAGGGTTAGTGACATTCTAGAAGAGCCTACTGCCCAGTGACCAGGTTCCGGTGTGAAATCTCTGCACTCCTCAGAAGCCGTAAAACATATTACAGCTTAGTGACAAAAGGGGGTTTGTTGGTGTTGTTGTCGTCGTCATGTTTTGCTTTCATATGAAAAGTTTTGTATAATTTAATGCATGGAAGACATTTTCAGACACTTCAGTGTTTCTCTACCTCCCAGCTTCCTGGAGAAATTTACTGAACCCGCTTTAGTATACAAACATGGCACCATCCCGCTTCTTTCCCGCAAGTCCTGCCCCTTGGCCCCACTCTCCTCCCTCATCACGTTACACCAAGCAACATCCCTCTGCCTATAAGAAGCCGAAAGCTTAGACAAAATGATATGTCTTTTTGACATTTTTAATCCCACAAAAATGCAACCAAGATGCCCCTTGACACACACTAAAGGAGTATTTCCAGGCTGGTTGGAGAGTGCTTGCCATGTACGGAGTCCCGGGCTCCATCTGTGACACTTCAGAAACTGGGAAGGGTGGGTGCACCCCACAATCCCCATATTTGGGAGGTGGAAACACGTGTTCAAGCCACCCTCAACTGCACAGTGTCTGAGGCTATTCTGGGATGCAGAGACCCTGTCTCTGGAAAGGAAAAAGAAGAGGAGGAGGAAGAAGGACAAGAACAAAAAGAAGAGAAAAGGAAGAAAGAAAAGAAAAAGGGAACTGTGTGCTTTCTTTGAGGTCTTTGGAGCCCATGTCCACAATCAGGAAGTGTGATGATGAAACTCAGGGATATCTCAAATAAAACGGGTGCGAAACCGCCTAAAGCCTTTAACGTCAGACGGGCAAGCTCAGAGACTCCTGCTATGCACTCCTTTAGCTTCCTCATCCCACATCGTCTACCCTCACCTTTTTCTATCTTTCTGTCTCCTGCCCCAATAACACAGAATGGTGCCCCAGGGGCAGGGACAGAAAGATGAGCATTGTACTGTACCGGAGGGTGATTGCAGTGATGTGTTTCTCGGTGAGGAGAAGCTAACCACAGTAGCTCCTGCAAAGACGGCTGGTCTGTTTGGAGCCAGCAGCCCAGAACTGGTGCACAGGGACACAGACATCCTTGGTTTGAGTCCCAGCATGTTGGGCCAGGACCAAGATGGCTGAGTACCCAAGGGCCTGTGTAGACAGAAAGGAGCTGGCAGGTTTTTTAATCCTATGAGGCTAGTCTTTTTATTCAGAAAGAGAATCTTCTTTTTTATTCATATAGTTTTAATATTTCATACATACATATACAATGTAATATGGTCAAATCCATCCCCCTTTCCCCCTTCCAACTGCACCTATATCTGCCCCCAAACATGCCACCTCCCAACTTCATGTCCTCTTCTTTAACTGATTGATCAAGCGATTGATTGCTTTAATGCATATGCTTTTGTGTATGCTTGAATGTATGTGTGAGCAGGAGCCCGTGGAGCTAGAGTTACAGGTAGTTGTAACTCACTGTGTGGGTGTTGAGAACTGAGCCCCAGTTCCCCAAAATAGCACTAAGAATTCTTAACACCAAGCCGTCCCTTCAGCCCTTATTGTCATTTCCAACAACCTCCTGAGTCCAGTTATTAGTGTATGGGTAACTAGCAATGACCACACCCCCAAAGAAGAAGCCTGTTCCCTCTTCATCATCCATCAACTGGAAATGGTTGTCCAGTTAGGGGTTGGATGCCCTTAGCTCCTCCCCTTTCTGGGTGGGGATTTTAGCTGGCTAGATCTTGGGTGGATCTCCAGCAGGAAACCAAGTACCCACATCTGCAGTGGCTCACCATATCCAGACAGCAAGTATTCAACAGCACTCTTCTCCATTCTTTGGCTCTTACATTCTTTCTGCTTCCTCCCCCCCCCACACCCATGTTCCCTGAGTCTTGGTGGGGCTGAGGTGGTGGGCAAGGGAGCTGATAAAAATGTCCCTTTAGGGATGAACACTCATTTGTCACTGGTGCTCAGCACTCTTTGAAGTTCTGAGTCTCTGCGCTAAGTGCTCTCTACCACAAAGAGACGTTTCTTGCCCAGGCCTTGGGAGACACCCAGCTCTATGGACAGAAATGTAAATATTTAGAAGGCCATTTGGTGACATGAGCATTTGGCAAGGAAAGGGTAACTTCTGTATGGTGGGGGCCAGCGCCATGTTGCCAGTGTCTGGCTGGAGAGCACCAGGGAGGATGGGTTTGCCTGCGTAGCAGAGGAGCAGGGTAGAGAAGACGGGGTCTGAGGGTAGCACAGTTACTGGTGGGTGGGCTCCAGGCAGGTGGACCTTCCTAGCCTGTAGCCTTGTCTTCTGAGCGGACGCTCTGCAAATGTGATTGGCAGTCTGTCTCCCCAGGTTCGCCATCTGTGGATGCAGCCAACAACAGAAGGGAAAAATGTTGTGGGAAGGATTGCATTGGAACTGAATATCAGACTTGAGTTTTGTTATCCGCTTTCCCTAAGCAATATGGTGTGGCCTCCTTTGCATGGCCTTTACATAGTATCAGATATGAAAGGCATCCAGAGGTGATTTCACAGATCTAGGAGGAGGTACGCAGGCTCTATGCAAATGTTATGCCACTGTAAGAGGGACTTTGTCCTCCGTGGGGCTGGAGATGCCTGGCACCTTTCCCTCTCTGGGATGCTGAGAAGTGGCTCTGTGCACAGAACTGCCAAGTTCCTCCTTGGTACTCCGTACAAGTGGCAGGTGGATACTGGAGAGGCTGTTTACACTTGAGTCACTAAGACAAAGGGTATATGGTTGGGTGGGTGGGGGAGCTGATTCCATGGGAAACAAGGCCATAGCAATTTAGAACATCAAAATTCAAAATTATGCTTAATCCCCAATTTGTTAGTGCTCCGAAGAAATAGCCTCACCTCACAGCACTCCACTGGCCAGGGGCTAACGTATCTTAAAGAAATTTGTTTTTGCTTTTTATAGAGTTCTTTTCTATATAATTATTATAGAAGTATTTTTATATCTTTCTTCCTTTTTCCCTTCCCCCATCCCTCTCTCCCTTCTCCCTTTTTTATTTTCTTCACTTTTCCCGTGGTAGTAGTGATGGAACCCAGGGCCTCAGCACATGCCCCAGCACTGATTTATTCCCCAGCCATCTATCTCCTAATCAAGGGAACCTTAGCTTTAAATGACTTCCCTTACACTTATTTAAAGATGTTTTTATCTTTCACAGAAATAAACATAGCAAGCAATAACCAGAAAATGGCCTTCTATCTCGGACGGCTCTCACTCATACCTCATATTACTGCAAGGGGGAAGGTCATTTTGCTTGGTAATTACTGGCCCTGTTGGCTTCCAGAGTTCGAATGTAAATCTATCTCTGCTGAGAGAGTGATGCCTCATTTAAAGAAAAAAAGAAAAGAAAAGAAAGTAAATTCTCACTCAGGTTTCCTTTGCAAGAGGAAAGAATGCACACCTTTCGGTGATCGTTCTGAGGACTGTTGGCTCCATAGGCTACCCTCCATTCCCAGCCCCTCCTTGGGTTTGCAGAGCATTCTGCTGATCTCAAGACTGTGTGTGCAAATGTGAAGCCACATTTTGCTGGTTCTAAATCAAGCCTGTCTGTGTGTGTCGGTGTGTGCATGGGCAGCCAGGGGTGAGCAGCTCTCTCTCACTGAGCACAGCATCTGCTTTCCCTCTTCTGCCAGCCAGCAGACTTCCATCCCAAGCCTTTGGGTGCGTGCTCTGGGCTCTTTGGAAGGAACTCTGAGTGGAAAGTGAAATAAGACTGTGCCATAAGCCAGACTACCAGGAAGCTGTTCCAGGAGGCAGCATCCCTTCTCCTCACAAGTATGTCATGGTCAAGGAGGTGCAAATATTCGGAAAACATGAGGAGGAGGGGCTTCCTCAAGAGAGCCCACAGGAAAATCTAGAGAATGCTTTGGTATTCAACATGCCAGATTGGGGTATGTGATGAAGAGCGAAGGAAGCTAGGCCACACCAGTGACTCAGGTCTTTCCTCTCAACCACTTGGGAGGCTGAGCCAGGAGTATTTCAAGTCTGGTGCCAGCCTGGGTAATTTAGTGAGCTCTTGTCTTAAAATCAAAGAAAAAGAAGAGGTGGGATCAGCTCAGTGATCAAGAGCTACTCTGGTGTGTGTGTGTGAGACTTTGGGTAAGTCACCAATACTGGAAAGAGAAAAATGTATGTGTGTATATGTGTGTGTGTGTGTGTGTGTGTGTGTGTTTGTGTGAACGTTTGTATATATTTGTATGTGTATATTCATGTGTGTATATGTGTTTGTGTCTATGTATATATGTATATGTGTGTTTATGTGTGTGTGTGTATGTGTTTGTGTACGTGTGTGTATGTATGTTCATGTGTGCGTGTGTTTGTGTATGAACTGCCAAGGCCACTTCCCTTCATGGGTGAGTTTCTTATAAGCATGCCAAGCAGGCCTGACACAGCACAGTGAAGGAACACTTGCCTTTTCCTGTGAGACATTCAGAACATACCTAGCCGTCCATGTTCATTTCCTCACTACAGCCTCAAAACTACAGCCACAGAGAGTACGGGCTCATGAAAGGCCTTGGCCCAGCAGCCGTGGCTTCTGGGAGCAATTTTAACAGCAGCCACTTTGCATGTGGCCTTCTCTCGAAGTTCCTATCTGCAGTTTGCACACCATGGACCATGCTCACTGTCACAGCTAATCCCCTCTAACCCATCCTGAGAAAAGACACTTTATGAAATCTGAGAACACATATGTGTGTCAAACTCATGCAAGGATCCATGGAAGTCAGCCTCCTTCTCTCTCCTCCTTGCCCTGTGGCGTGCATAGGTGAAGATAAAACCATGCGGCCATTGACAGGGATGAAGACAGGCCGCTTGCTGCTCCATAAAGATCAGGAAGGATGCCCCCTCAAATCTCTAGGGAAGAAAGGCTGCCAGCAGTGCTGTGACCAACATTAGGACACATACCAGGATGAGGCCAACCTCAACTGTCAATCAAACACACCACCTTTTTTTCCCCATTTCAAATGTTTTTGCCTCCCACCTGTTGCCCATTGTCCACATAAAGAAATAACTGCGGTGCAGAATTAGATGAATCTGTCTAAAATCCAAATGACCATGAGACATCTGACCTGGGAGATGCTGTCCCAGCATGGTGACACTTCATGCGTACGTGTAGGCTTCATGTACACAGTTGTGTGTGTGTGACCTCACAGTAGCTCTACATGGTTTCCTTTGATGGTCATCACTATTCTATAAAGCTGTAACTATGTGTGTGGTGGGGGATGGGAAAGTGTGTTCTTGTGTGTGCAAGGGCAGTGTGCACGCATGTGAGTGAAGTGCTTATGTGGAGACCAGGGGACAATGCCGGCTGTGCTTCCTCAGACACACCACCCGGAGCTTGCTGGGCAGGCAAGGCTGGCCCTCCAGGAGCCCACCTCCACAGACTTCTGGGCTCACAGGCAGTGTTACAGTGTCTAGCTTTTTTAATGTAGGTTCTGGGGATTGGACTCCAGTTCTCTCACTTGCAAGGCAAACACTTCAACTCTTCAGCCACTTCCCCAGCCCCTGGCTAGAGTCATTTTAGGAAACTCCTCTATCAGAGCTTATCTGAGGTCTCCTCTGAGTCAGACACTAAAACTAGGTCCCCTCAGCCTCTGTCTCTTAGAGCTCTGATGACACTACACCAGTGTGGCTGATACAACTCTAGAGTCTAAAGAATTAGCAGCTAGCAGTAATCCTCTGCCTTGGTCAGACCCCTTCGCAGGGCCCCGGCATTTATCTGCATGCCCTGAGCCATCAACATCGTCCTTCGGTCATGACAGAAACCTGGATCCTATGGAGTCACCATCTCCCATGAACTCAGCACCCGCCATATGGGCAACTCTGCAGTTGAGCAGATGGGTCTGAATAAGTGTCTGTGGTGAAACTTAAAGAAGCAGCTCTCTGAATGCGGTCGTGGCTACAGAGGATGGCATCACCAAGGCTGATAGCCTCCGGGGGCAGGGGAGGGGGGATTGAAAAGCAAGAGAAGCTGGTGTAGAAAATTTGAAACGAGCCTGCAGTTCCTACCAGGAATAGATGTGTCTGACTCTGAGCAAAGCTCGGGGCTCCTGATTCGAGAAGGCCGAAATATGTCTTCTCTCTGGGAAACGAAGCTCTCCCCTCAAATCCCATGCCCACAGGCCTTGGGGCATCCACTGAGACTCCCAGGGCCCACTGGCCTGGACAAAGCTTTCTCCATCAGCAGCTGCAGTATCAGCCGTCTCGGGGGCTCAGTGATGCTACCGATCATTACAGACTGTGACCCTAGGCCACAATCCTCCCACAGGCCTTTTTTTGTGATGTGGGCACGCCTCGGTGGAGACTACTGTAGACTATGCATTATACAACACGTCCCAAATGGCACGGACAAGCTGCAAAGACAAGCCGGGATACATTTTCCCGCCCTCCCATGGGCATCTCGTTTCGAATCAGACAGTCCTCGTGAGACTTCGCCTCCCTTCTGAACTTCAGTCCTTCACCTGGAACACCATTGGTTCATACTGTTGTCACCATAATTTAGCACCAGTGTTAACTGGTTTAACCTCTCAGAGTCCTACTTGTAGAGTAAGAAAACAACTCAACCTTTTTACACTTGTCGAAAGGCTGGAGATAAAACATATGAGGTGGGAGACCCACAGAGGAAGCTAAGAAGTGAGAAGCAATTGTGGAGGCTGCCGTGGATGTGAGGCTGGGGGCCACTTCTTAGCTTCAGAAAGCCGGTCGGTGGTTTTCCTGGAGCCAAGCACCTGAGAAGGAGAAAACAGCCTGTTCTTCTTCACCTATAGTAGACTGAATGCCCTTAGCTGAGCATTGAACCATTTCAAACTGAGCGCAGAGTAGCAGGCATTCCTGGAGCATTTACTAAGCATGAGGCAAATGCACTTTGAGCATTGAATCCTTCACGTGACCCCATGAACTGTGTTTGCATGATAATCCTTCTCTGCTGAGGGGTGCATAAGATGCAGAAACAAGGGAAATCACCTGTGCTCAGGCTGCATGGACATTTCGGCCAAGTCCAAATAGAAGCACTCATGCTACAGACCCCAGGGTCTTCCTACAGAGAGTATGCACATGTGAGTTTTAAGAAAATCTATGTGAGGCTGTGGCTCAGTTGATAAGGTGCTTGCCTAGCATACACAAAGTCCTAGGTTCGATTCCCAGCTCTTTAAAAACTGGGTATGATAGTACGCACCTGTAGTCCTTGTGTCCAGGAGGTGGAGAGAGGAGGGCCAGCAGCTCAAGGCCAGCCTGGGCTATATGAGAAACCTGTCTCAAAACCAGAACAAAATAAAAATACCATCTAAGCCGGGAGCGGTGGCCCATGCCTGTCATCCCAGCACTCAGGGAGGCAGAGGCAGGTGGATCTTTGTGAGTTTGAGGCCAGCCTGGTCTACAAAGCCAGTTCAGGACAACCAAAGTTACACAGAGAAACCCTGTCTTGAATACACACACACACACACACACACACACACACACACACACACACATATACACACATATGTATATGTACACACACATATATATACACATATATATATGTATATGTATACACATATATATACACACATATGCATATGTATATATACATATATGTGTGTGTAATGGATATGACACTCAAGGAAGTCAAGACTTTCAGAGCCAAGTGCTTGCCCCAGCTCCTGAATCATAAGTGACAGTAAAGATGGTTCTATCAGGATGATGTCCACCATCTTGGACATCTTTGGTGTCCCTAGCGGCATTCAGTGACCTTATGTTATCACAACTGGTTGACCATATTTTCTTTCTTACTGTGTTCACTTGCTCTCTCCTCCCCACCACAGCTGCCCTTTGAGGGAGACTTTCTTTCTTCCTTAACCTTTTCAGAAGGGGCCTATGCTCCCCCAAGCCAGCATGCCCATCATGGCCATATATGCATGCTGGAGACAATCAGCTGTTCGGTCTTCCGTAGCAGTTGGTGATTTTTTTTTTTTTCCCTCAGTCTTGAGATCCCTTGGGCATAGAAGGAAGTGACCTTTTGGACATCTTTGTGACCAAAGAGATATCTAATATGGATGTTCTTGTGTCTATTTCATGTGGTTTCTTTTGTGGTCTGTAATTTTCTGGGCATAGCCCACGAAAATGTTAAAAGAGGAATTTGTTGAAGTTGTGCTTGTCTGACCCTGCGCTTGCATGACCTTGACACGGGGTACTGCCCTAGCTTTGTGTCTGAGGCTCTTTTCAACTCCATCATAACCCAGACTGAGACCCAGGTAATGACAAGTCCTCAGGATGCTCCACTACATAGACCATACTTCAGAGCTCTAGGAGTCTCTGGGAGCCAGCACCCCCATGACCCTCACCCTGACTGTGACCTCTGACCCTGACCAGGGTTTGGGCAGAGGCTCACCCCAAACACTTCATATCATTGTTTCTGTGGTTGAAATACAGACTCTAGCCAGAAGCAGTTGACTCAGCTGTGACAGCAAGAAGTGACCCTGTGAATGGGACCTTCCTGCCATTACCTGCCAATCCCAAAGCAAGCAGAGCTATGCCTTTGAGCATGGTAGGTCTTTCTCTAGAAACGCTTCACCTCAAACATCTGTGCTGCCCATCCTCCAGTATGTCGGTGGGGCCTTTGTCCTTTCAGTCACTCGCTGGGTTTGAGGTTTTTGCCTGCTTTCTTCCTATAGCCTGTGTTTGTATTAAAAGCACTTCTCACCTAATTTTCCTGCCAGGGATTACTACACTCACCCCAATTCCCTAACCTCCTCTGCTGGGCCCTAAGGGAGGCTATGGTAGTGATGAGTCCCTATGCCAGCACCTGCTGGCTCTGGAGAGACTCCCTATGTGGATGCTAGGCGCTGCCAGCCTTTAATTGTTGCTGTGCAAACATCTTGATGGGAAGAAATTAAAAGATGCTCAAGCTAATTATTCTCCCATAATAAAAAAAAACAGTAATAAAATAATAACACTCCTTTGAGAAGGTCAAGGACCTTCATTGCCTGTGCAAGGACTGGGAAATCAAAACCCAAGGCTTACGGAAGGCGCTTCACAACCCTGCTGGGCTTCTTTATGGTCTTTCTACGTGTCTGTGTGCACTGCAGGGCCAGGCCAGCCTAACTCCCCGCCCTCCTCATCCCCGCCCTCCTCATCTGCCTTCCCTGTTCCTTCACAGTGGCATCTTTCAGTTAAGACTTGGGACCTGACTGCGACTCTCCCAACAACCCATGATGGCAGTCTCTGAACTGAAAAGCAGGACAGAGACAATCTACCAGCTCCTTCACAGACATGGAGGTCACGGTAGGCGTGGGCATGTGCACACACACCATGCACGCGCATTGACAGCCAGACAAAGCTGATCTCTGGCATGAACCTCCACCTGCCCCTTGCCTCTGCTCTTAACTCCTGGAATCAAGGAAAGACACATGGTTTGGAGATTAGAATGGAGGCAGACCTGGCGTGAGGCTGGCTTAGCTTCTGTCTAGAAGAGAGTGTCAGACTAAACAGCCCGGTCATGGCTTTCCAGGGAGCACAGCTACTCCCGGGTCTTTCTGTTCCTGGACTAACTGGCCTGTATTCTAAATTAGACTATATGAAAAATCAGTGTCTGTATCCCTGATGGCACATCTTCACTGTCAACTTGAGGGAACTTAGAGCAATCATAGAACTGCAGCTCTGTGTGGGACTATGAGGCTGTTTCCAGAAATGTTTACCTAAAGAGGGAGGGCCCTCCCTGGGTGTAGCCAGCACGATCTAGTGACCCGGGGCCCAGCCTCCACCTCTGTCTGCTTCCCGACTGTGGACAGTGTGACCAGCTGCCTCAGGCTCCTGCTGCCACACCTTCCCGGCCATCATTTCCGCACCCACAACCATGAGCTAAAGAAAGCTTCCCTTCTTCCCTTTCTCCTTCCTTCCCCCTCCCTTCCCTCCCTCCCTTCCTTTCTTCCCTCCTTTCTTCCTTCATCCCTCCCTCTCTTGTTCCCTTCCTTCCTTCCTTCTTTCCTTCCTTCCTTCCTTCCGTTGTATCTGTCCAGCATTTGTCACAGGAACCAGAATTTGACTAAAACAGTAAAACTATAGGGCAGTCTTTCTCCATGCCTCTCAGTTGGTAGGAAGTCCTGTCTGTGGAGCGTTGAGCCAGAATGTGTTGCAGGCATGTGCACACCTTCATTCTGCGAGTTGGGTCTGAAGCTGGTAACCTCTGATCTTTCCCAGAATCCCCTCTGTCCCCCACTAGGCCTGGCCCTTGGCCATTTAGAAGCCGCCATGTTTGCCAACAATCACAGTTGAGATTCTGTCTAATTCAGAATGCAAGGCTTGTAGGTCAGGCCTGTAATCTCAGCTAATCATGAGGTTGAGACTGGAGGATGGCAAGTTCAGGGTGGGTTAAGATTAGGGTAAGCCACAGTGAGTTCAAGGCCGGCTTGGGCAACTAAGCAAGACAGTACACCAAATAAAAGATTTTTTTTATTAAAAAATAAAAAGTCTGAGGAAGAAGATATGGACTACAGATGGCTCACATGATAGGAGAGACCGAACTCCCAAAAGATGTCCTTAGACATGCACACAGACAAACACATACACACAAGCACACACACACACACACACACACACACACGCACACACAATTGTTAAAGGCCTGAGGATGTAGCTCATTGGTACAGTGTTTGCTTCGAGGAGGTGAAGCCCAAGGTTCAAGACTCAGTAACACACATACTGAGTCTTAAATGGGTTCTTTGTCCTAATATGTAGTTGAGTCTTTTTTTCTTAACATCATTATTAACAGATGCATAATTGTATATGTTGTAAAATTCTATGTTTATGGTATAAGCTTTTATGCTCACCTTTTAAGGATGTGAATATATGTGTGTGTGTGTGTGTGTGTGTGTGTGTGTGTGTGTGTGTGTGTATACATGAGAACATGCAGCATCTGTCTTTCTTTTCCTGGCTCATCTAATGTCACACACCATCCTCCAGGCCACCAATGTGACAGGATTTTCGTGACTTCATATTATCCCATTGTGTGAATATGCTGTTTTCTTTACCCATCCTGTCCACTGATGTACCATAGGTGGATGGCTTATCTTGATGATTTTGAATATTGCATTTATAAATAGAGAAGTGCAAATAGCCCATGGAAATTTTATTTTCTGTGTGTGTGTGTGTGTGTGTGTGTCTGTCTGTATATGTATGCCTGTGTGTATGTGTCTTGTGTGTGTTTCTGTGTGTCTGTGTCTGTGTGTACATGTGTGTGTCTCTGTGTGTACCTATATGTATGTCTGTGTGCGTGCGCTGGCTACTTTTCTCATTTCTGAGCTAAAGTATCTCACAAGATTAACCTAAGGAAGGGAGGGTGTGTTTAGCTCACACTTTGGGGTACAGTACACCACATAGGGAAGGCGTTGAGCCCCAGCTGCTGCCCCACCACAGTCAGGAAGCAGAGAGGTGAGTGCTGGTACATAGCTTCACCGCCTCCTTTTTATTCAGTCCAGAACGTAAGCCCTTGGGCTGACGCTGGTGACAGCCAGGGTGGGACTTCTTGCTTCATATGACTCAATCTATAAAGCCCTTGGTGGACATGCCATCACTTCCAGGTGACTGCAGCACTTGTCTAGTTGACAACAACCGTCAGGTGGGGTAGGCTCAATTTTCAGTTATTACGGGACTGCCACACTGAGTTCCACGGTGGCGAGACTAACTTATATTCCCACCAGGAGCACACAGTAGGTCCACTTCCCTCACATCTTTACCAGCTCTGAAGTCTCTGGGCTGTTAATATTGTCTGTCCTAAAGGGTCTGAGGTTTTACTCTTTACTCTTTACGGAGGCTTTACTCTGCATTTCCCCTATGGTTAGAGGTGTTCATAAAATTTAAATACACTTCCTGGCCATTCATTTGCTTCTGGAAAATATTTTTCCAAGTCCCCTGTGCATGTCTTACTCTGGTTATTTCTTATCTTGCTGTTGAGTTATTGGGTTTCTTGTATACCCTGGATGTGAAACCCTTTGTAGACATGATTTCAAATATGGCCTCTGGCTCCATAGGAAGCCTTTCTTACCCTCTGATTATTCACTTTCCCAGGAGGATTTTCCAATTTGTTTATTTTCACTTTTATTACCCATACCTTTAGGGTCTTATATGAAACATCTTTGTCCAGACCAAAGGTGTGTTTTTTTCCTTTTTCTTTTTTAGTGGCTTCAGGATGTTTGTACCTATATTTTATCTGCTGTGATTAATCTCTTTGCAATTTTTCACTCTTTTTCTTAAGATTCTGTCTTTCTAGCAGATATGTTCATTCAGCCTCCTTCTCACTTCTTTAGGGAGTACTTAAATGGATTTTGGAATAAGGTTTCTTATCAGATTTCTTCTACACCAGGAGAATGTTATACACCCATCCATGGTTTATAGGAAGGGGAAGGAAGCCATGTGAGGACAATGTCAGGTGTTGTCTGTAGTGGTCACAACTCAGGTGAGAGAGAGGAGAGGACAATATTAGCTATGCAGTGAGTCGGTGAGGTCCAAAATGCTGCCACACACAGCAGTTCAGGGGACACCACAAACAAGGAGTGTTCACGCCCAAAGGAGGACAAGGCAGAGAAATACAACCTCACACTCTCACCAGAATCGAAAGAGAAATTTATCCTTCACACTCTTCCTATTTTATTTCCTAGAAAGCACCCCCCCACGGACACACACAGCCCTGCATACACACACACACACACACACACACACACACACATACATACACACATACACGCATGCACGCATGCACGCACGCACACAGGCCACCACCAAAATTGGGAAAGCAACTGGGCATATCTTCAGACCACAGCCCAGTTCCCTGTAAAAGCCACAGAACTTCAAAGATCTTAGAAATGACAACAGTGGAGGCACTCAGCCCTTTCGTGGCCTATTATCTGTGGAAGGCAGATCTCAGCACTGTTACACTGATACAGGCATCTTACTCCCTGTATCCTGCAGAAGAGATGAGAGCTGCCATTGTGAGCATAGTCTGCAGGCTCTCACAGGGGCTTCGATGATCAGAGGAGACAAGGGAGTCCAGCATAAAGAGGGACGCCTTTTGAGACTGAAGAACAAAGGCTGGAGGAAGAAGATAAAGGGAAGGGAGGGGTCCTAGCTGCAGAGTTGGGAGCACAGAGGAGCTTTGAGTGACCACACGACAAATGGGAATATCCTTGCTTCCAAAAGGAACAGGTTCCTACAGAAGCCAAGAGTCCCTTCAGGGAGAAGCTAAAGACTGGAGCGCAGTGGACGCAAGTAAAGGAAGGGCCAGGGACACCTGGAAACTTTCCTCTGGGAAGTAAACTGCACAGAGGGGCTGAGAACCCTAGGCTAACCCTACCTGGCTTTCTCAAAAGGTCATCAAATGCCTGCCATGCACCATCTAAAGCCTCATTCATGAGCCGATGTGGTCATGCTGACTTGGAAATAAACACATTGAGTCTCAGAGGTCAGTAACAAACCAAGACCACTGAAGGTTAAGAGTGAAACCCAAGGTCACATAGCCAATAATGGCAGCCATGTTGGGATAAGATGGGGTATTTCTGTTGCTGTCCCAAAAGTGCTTTAATCTGATACAGCAATGTACAAGCATGCCATTAATCTGCCTAGCTATAAAAGCTCCTCTAACTTGGGCCTGGAGGTGAGGGTTTGAGCTGAGCACCAAATAGGCAGAAAAGGGAGGAGGCCAGCTAGGGTAAAAAGGAGGAAAAGACAGTGGAAGAGGCCATCCAAGACATCTACCACTGGAGGGTGACAGTATAGAGGAAAAGCCCATCATTTGGTCTAAGGAGGTGGTGAGTTGAAGCTAAAAATGACGGAAAGCATGTGAGGTCATCCCCTTCATAGTGCACACAGCTGACAGCTGAGCAGAGAGTCCACAGTCTCCTTCCCCCACCTACAGAACATCTTTCGTAACCGTATAAACAGTTCCCACAAAACTCTCCCCACCCACTACCCCATTTTTCTTCCCAGCTTCTTCTGATCCCAACGTCACGCGCAATGCTGCTCGTAGCTTGCTTAGTACTCATGAGCATCCTACATCTTCTGGGTGGCCCATGTATGTGACTCTATGCTACAAAACGACCTGCCAGGCCAACATTAGACTGCATACAACTGCCTCTAAGAACTTGCAACCTAGTCAGAGAGGCAAAGCCTAAGCTCCAGACACTCCATGGACAAAAAATAACTCAGCAGGGCATCACCAGTCCAAGAATGGCATCAGGCCAGGCCAGGGGTAACCTGTGCTTTCCTCAGCCAGCTTTTATAGACCTGGGAGTCCTCAGCCTGGCAGTACACATGAATCCCCTACAGCAAATCTTCAGATTTCCAAAGCCCACCTGGGAAACCCCAAGTTGTGGGAGAACCTGAAACTCTGCACATTTACCCAGTAGCCTTCAAGGTCTTTGAGTGATAGTCTGTAACAGGAAGTCTTGACTGGTTTTGGTGAACTCAAAATGGAAACTTGATGCATCTCCAGGCCTGAGCAGAAGGTAGCAAACGCAACATCGACATGGAGTGTCTGATGGGTTTTGTGCCTTCTCCTTGGTAAGAAATCCACTCAGAGCTGATTTCCTATTCTGCTTTCTCAGTTCTCATAGAGCACTGCTGATTACATGACGCTCAAGAGCATGCATTCTTAAAGTTCATAGTTCATGCCACAGTCCTAGGTGTAATTTGAGAACAGGTTAAGTCTTAGGCTCTGAAATTTGGACTCTAAATTCTGCACCATTATGTATGACCTAATTTCTGAAAAATGCATCCGTGAAGGTTCAAATGCATGATGACAGTGCTTCCAGGGACAGACAGGGCTCTAGCTGGGCTGGGAATCTTTTAGTGTATTCTTGTCATATTCCACCATCTCTTGGCTAAAACCCTGATCTATATTCTCCCTAATTTTTGAAGTGTTCCCAGCTGATATTACTTAAAGATTTTATTTTTTTAATATTTGTGCGTGTGCATGTGTGTGTATGTATGTGGATGTGGTATGTGTGTGTTTCTGTGTGTGTATCTGTGGATGTGTGTGTGCGAGTGTGGTGGCAGGGGGAGGGGTGCCTGCATGAGCCTACAGATACCCTCAGATGCCAGATCATTTGATGGCTCGGGAGCTGGAGTTACAGGCAGCCTTGGCCATCTGAGACGGATGCTAGGAACAAGATCTCTGGTCCTCTGGAAGAGCAATAAGCGCTCCTGGAAGCTGAGTCATCTCTCAGCTGGGATTTTTCAAATCCCTCCCCTGTTTCAGACTCCTGTTCCTCCTAGAACATAAAGAAATTCTCTTTTCCATTAACAAAGTAGTTCTCATAAGCCTAGGGAGTAAATTCACACATGCCCCACTCCCGCCCATTACATCTTTGCACATCCATTAGCACTTTAATGCAGGCTGTCCAAGGTTCCCCCATCCTAGGCCTAGACCTTTGGGCCAGCAGGATAGCATTTGGTGAACCTCAAATGTTTTGCAACCTATTTAACTTCAAAAGCACGCCCCTCCAAGCCCAAGCTGTCTATCCCCTTGCAGTGGGGACTCTCAGCCTTGGGACCCACGCAGAGGTAGGGCCCAAGAAGCCCATATGAGCCCTGGTGGGGGTAGGAGGTGTAAGTTTCACCCCCGCCCTTCCTGACACTCTCCTGCCACCCAGCAGCTGCACCTGTGGGGTTCTCACTTCTCTGGGAAGCATCTAGAAACAAGACCTCCCGCCCCTCCAGACTAGGCTCTAGGGTGGGGCCCTCACTACCTCTTTTCTTCTCAAAGAGCCTGGGATGCTGACAGCCTCAGATGGAAGCATCCTGTTTGTCGAAAAATAAACCGGCAGTTGAAGCTGGGTTGCAAGAGCGAGAAAACCGCAGGCCTGCGCGCCTCTGATAACGCTGGCAGCTTGCTTTTGCAGCAGTTCCGAGCTGCAGCGCCCCACGCAGGCCCAGGCCACCGCCTCCCTTCCTGTCCCCGCCATCGAACCATGCTCACTCTAAGGCCTCTTACTGCACCCCTTCAGCCACCAGGACCATTGCTTTCCTGAAAGAACTCCTGAGTGCCTGGGAAGCTGAATAGAGGGTGACAGAGAAGCCTCACCCCCTAATCTGCTGCTGACTCCCTGGGGCCAAGGCTTACAGACCCTGGTCCTGAGCTAAACTGTCTTGAAAATGACACAGTTAGAAGCAAGACAAGTCGCTTGTCTTTCAATGTCATGGGCTATTGTGACCCAGTTTAAATAAAGCGGGGGGGGGGGAGACATGGAGAGAGAGATGGAGAGCTAAAACACTACATTCAAAAGACAAGCAGGCCCCAGAGCACAGCATGGAGATTGTTTCCCTTCTTGGAGTAAGGTGCCCTGGCCTGTTCCACGCTGTGAAGAACTGCTTGCCCATCTTTCTTCCCCTTTTGGGGGGGGGCTTATTAAAAGTTTTTCCCCATTTGCCTGTTATCAGATAAGCTAGGCAGATGAGAAGTCAGCGGGTAACCGCAGGTACAACCACAAATTCACTGGAAACCAAACAGCTTGACCCTCCAAGACAAAGGGTGTGACTGAGAATCAACCTGAAAACTACAGGCTGTGCTCAGCTCCGGAGACCTGCTTCTCTGCTACTCAGAGCAAGCACAGTCAGGGGTGGTGGTTCAAACCTATCACCCCAGCACTCAGGAGCCTGAGGCAGGAGGATTGCCACGACTCTGAGGCCATGGTAGGCTACAAAGTGGACACATACACTCACCCACTCACTACGGTAGGCATCTATGTCACAGCAAGTAGCTCCTAAGTGGCTGATGGCCAGTCCTCCAGGAAGGGGACACGGTTAGCTGCATGATGGGGTTGCCTTCAGCGCAGACTCTGAAGGCCCCTGGATACCCACGTCTGAACTGGAGTTTCAAGTTCACTTTTGTTACTCTCAAGAACACAGGGGAAAACCTGTCCTTACGCTTCATCACCGTTTGTGCCTCATGAACACAACAAAGGTAAATAAGAGCTTCCATCCGTGTCCTGGTGACACAAGAGGAACCGTGGGGGAGGGCAGTAAGGCAAAAGGATTTGGAGGGTGACATAGGGTGTCTGTGTTTTGTATATGTGAAAATTTCATAGTGAAACCCGATATTTTGTATGCTAACTAAAAGATTAATAACAAAAACAAAAAATAATCTAGGGATTGGAAAGATGGCTCAGTGCTACTTTTCCAGAGAACATGGTTTCAGTTCCCAGCGCTCTCTCAGAAGCTCACAACTGCCTGTAATTCACTTCAGGGGACCCAACACCCTCTACTGGCCTCTTCAGTCACTACACTCATGTGGTCCACACACATAGATGCTGGTGTTCTCTCATACACATGAAATAAAAATAAATCATTCTTGGCTAGGGGAGGATCGTGGGCTAGCCTGTGCTCAAGGATTTCCAGAGAACCCTGTGATTTCCCCATCGCCTCCTCTGGGAACCTCCTCTAACTGGACAACCCCCCTCTGAGCAGGTCCCCTGTGTGGGTGTGCACCCAGCCTGGCTCTTCTCTGAGTGCCTGTCTGATCTTTGGTATTGTCCTACTGTCCTTCTTCCCATGGCCTCACTCTGGAGTGGCTCTTCTCATCTGCTTTCTGTAGAGATGTCTGTGTCCATCCCAGATATCCAGACATCTCCATATGTTCACTCCTTTAGACACTGGTAATAAACAGCCCAACTTGATAATGAGGAAGGAGTAAAGATTACAGCCAAAGAATGTCCATGTCTTAGGAGTGGGAGGAGAGCAAGTCCCAGCTCTGCTGACTCTGATGGGGTCCACTAGGTTAACCCAGCTATCTCTTGCGATGAGTGGAAGATAGGGGAAGGCCTGTAGGACGCTTAGATGCTCCGGATCACACAGAGTCCAGTTGTAAGGACGTTCGTGCAGGGATGGACTATAGGGAACTGCCCAAACTGATGCTTTACTGTCAGCAATTTTCATGAATAACTCAAGTGGGCTTCCTCCCTAGTGAAATGTTATCATAAACATGTGACAGTGTGTAAGATGAGAGGCTGATTATAAAGATACGTGTCAGAGTTTCCACACTTCTAACAGTATCTTCCAAGGTCGCCAGCGGGGGTGGGAGGGTGCAAAACATTCCTATGGTGTCTTTATTTTAAACATTTCTGGATCTGCTCCTCTGAGTCACTGAACTGGTGAAAAGGGGAAAAATTATTCTCCTTTTTGGTCCCACCTTATCTTTCAGAAGGACGAGTGCTGCTAGGTTTCCATAGATGTTTGTCTTCAGTGACTTCTGGCCGTTTCTAATTCAACCCCATCCCTCATCAGGCACGGTTGCTATTGCAGAGAACATGATCCATACTATGAATCCCTAGTAGATATGGGGGCTTCTGCATCTTTGGGAACGGAATATGGAGTTGCAAGATGACTGGGGTAAAGGCTGGCATCATCAACATTGCTGTAGAGTATTTATTTGTTCAAAAGGTTACCCTCACCTAACAAAAAAAAAAAAAAAAAAAAAAAGGAAAAGAACACAGCCTGGTGTAGCAATAATGATGGACAGTCATCTTTTCTTCTTCCAAGGAATGCTTTCAACCCGCTCCCCCCCGTCTTGCTTGAAACCAAGACTCTCACTGACAGCCTCATTCTTCCTAACTTAGCACCCACGAGGCCATAACTGTGGTAGTTTAGGAGTGACAGGGAGCCTAGCATGGATTTCTTTACTTTTCTTCATAGTCTCATAGATGGGTTGGGTCTTACTGAAGATGCTAGCAACCTCGGCATAGTTTTTTTTTTTTCTCCTTCTTGGGTCGTGATGTTTCTCAGTAGCCAGCACCCCACACTGATGCTTTGGGGCCAATATTAAGTAAAAGAAAGCTTACTTCGACCTAAGTATGGGAGCGGTACTGCCGTTTATCTGGTAACTGAGACAGACACCAAGGAATTGATGGGAGAGTAGCATACACACTGCGGATACTCTGGATAAACATGATCTCCCAGGCATGGGATAGGTGGATGGCATTTTCATCAGGCCATTTAAAATTGTGCAAAGTTTAGAACTTATGTCTATTTCGGGAATTTTCAGGTTGCAGTTAACTTTGGTTAACAAGAATCACAGGAAGAAAAGACCATAGAAAAGCAGGAAATGCTGCTCTTCACCACGGCACTAAGGTTCACTGCTTGAGAAGTTAAAGGAACTCAGATGCAGAAAGTGAATTAAACCTTCATGAAGATGTTGGAGAACACCTAGAATCCACTTTTATCACTGACTTGCTCTGGCCTTTACTAATAGCTGGACAAAGTATTAGGCCTTAAGCAAGACAGAGGTGTGAGGTCTGGTTCTCTTTTTTGTAGACCTGGCATGTCATCTTCAGTGTGACAAAAGAACCAGGTTTCTTCTACCTTGACAGCCTGCCTTCTGTCATGCCTATCTCCTGGCACATCATTCAAGATGGCTGCTGCACTCCCCAAAGCCACACCTCTAGCCCTCAGGCAAAGGAGAGAATATTGAAGGGAACACATGTTATTCCCCGTACAAACAGAATCTGCTCACAATTCATTGACCAGAACCTGAGCAAACCCAGAAACAGTAGTGAGGAAGGCTGAGAAATGTAACCTTCCACTGAGGAGCTGTCCCATGCTAAATGTTTTTGCAAACATATCTATTTAATATATCAATATATATGCATACTCAGTACAAATGTAGTATATCGTAAAAAAGCAGACCATATAATGTAATAACCGTGAGAATGTAATAAAATGTAAATATACAAAAAATTCATTTATGTGCATGCATTTTTAAAAATATTTTAAATTTAATGTTTTTTGTTTATGTGTTTATTTGTTTAAAAAAGTAATCTGGGGCTGTCAATGCAGCTCATTTGATAGAATGCTTACCTGACATGCATGAAGCCCTGGCTTCCATCCCCAGGACCACATAAATTGGCAGCACACAATGTCAGCAATTCAAGGTCATTATGAGCTGCATACCAAGTTCTAGGATAGCCTGAGCTACATGAAACACTACCTCAGATAGAGGTAATACCTCAGATAGAGGTAGATACCTCAGTTCTAGATAAGCCTGAGACACCCTGAAATTTCTGGTGCCTATAGTGCTGTCTTCAGTCTCCCTGCATCTACACAGCAGTCGTCCTCCTTGTGAATCACTCTGGTCCCCGAGCCCTCTCAGTTTCCCCACACTGCCCCGGGCCCTGTCACTTCCAGATGCGTTTGCTACTGAGAAGCTGCTGTAAGTGGGGAAAGCCAAAAGAATAAGGTGTCTGTCTCCTTATCCAGCGGACTTCTGGCGCCTGTATGTGTGCGCGTACACACCAATAAGCGAGCACACACACACACATAGGGAAAGAGAGAGGGGAGAGGAAGAGAGAGCAAGCTGGTAAACAGATCCATGTTCGGGGTGTGTGCATGGCCTGAGGCAGACAAACCTCTTTAAGGCTAAATGCAAAGCTGACGTTAGGTCTGGAAACCTCGGATTTGGGATCTTAGGGTTTCTACACACAAGAAGTCACCGTATTGGGGCCTTGCTTTTGTCTCTGTTGGTCAGCTAGTGTGTACTGTTGCTTTCCAAGATTCTCCTCATAGGTTGCTTCTCTTGGGTAACATTAGTGTGACGGTGGCAGTAAGAGATACAAGCAGATGTCGTCCAGTATGTGAGAAACAGGACGCTGCGCAGAGGTGGACAACTTAATGCTTGGTTGTGGTAAGAAAATTGATGCCACTAAAATAGACATAGTGCCACCCGCCTCAAATTTGACGTCTCGTTTTTGTTTTTGACAGAAGGTCTCATGTAGCTCAGGATGGTCTTTAATATGTACCTCCTAAAGTCTGGGATTAGAGGTGTAAATTAATTTCTGTCTAATTTATATGGTACTTGGTAGGCAAGCACCATACCAATGAAGCTGACATCCCAGGCCTGGGGTCAATCTTTCTTCAGAAACCTGAATCATCTTTAGGAATGTATGAGGGTGATTACATTTAAAAAATTTGTCATTTATCATGGCTCATGTATGTATGAGTGAAAATTACAGACCTCGCAATATTCTTTAAAAGTGACTTTGAAGCTTCGCTGATGATGAAATGCTACCATTGCAGCTGTTTGGGGATCTGGACAGGAAGATCATGAGCTCAAAGCCTATATGGGCTACAGAGCAAATTCAGGGCCAACCTTAGCAAATGAGTGGGTGGGTTACTGTCTCAAATTTCTACAAATTGAAAGAAGGACTGTGAGTGTAGCTCAAAGGCAGAGTGCTTATTGACCAAGCCCAAGGGCCCTGGGTTCCATCCCTAGCACAGACGAAAAAAAAATTATTTAAAAAGTAAGCTTCCAGACCCTGTTCAGTATTACACATTGCTGTGTCTCACAAACGAGGAAAAATGACGCACTGCGCATTTTAGATTGCTAGGCCTAGTAAACAGATTTCCTCACTGAGTTACATGATAATTCCTGGCTTGCAGTGCAAAGACACACACACACACACACACACACAGATGACAAATACACAGGGCAACCACTTTTTCAAACCTTGCTATTAAATGTAAACCTCATGTTAGCTGTGGGGGATTAAGCTAAAGATTGTATTTACTTTAGTCACCTACTTTTTTGCTAAACTACCCTAATTCAAAGTTTGCTTCTGACCAGCGACCTCCTCAATCCCACAGCACCTGCCAGGAGACATCCAATAACCCATTCTTAAGGCCAGAGCATAATGCACAAAGAAGGAAGCCAGGCTCCTGTTACAGGCCAGCTGCCTCCCAAGGGCCAGGGCGTTGAGCTTTGGGGTCCACATCTTTCTGTGGCTTTCTATAGACTTCATTTGGACAGAAAAATTACAGCAACCATTGTCCACTGAACGGCCAGGAGCAGAGCTGCCAGAGAGGGACGGGCTGTTCAGAATCCCACTGTGCTTTAAAACTGAAGTGGTAAATGCGAAAGTGCTATTGTATGTAGCCTTCCTGCTTAAGGGCTGGAGCTGCTCTTCTACCCCAGTCATGTCAAAATGATGAAACCCCGCACAGGACGTTTGATGCTCAGTAGGGCATGTTTCCTGACTTTGATTCTCCAGACCTGTAGTTCTTGTAGTTTTATCGCATATTACCGTTTATGCCTGTGGCCAAGGCCAGGCCATGCTCCGTTCTTCTCTTCTGTGACAGCTCTCCCTTCCGAGCTCTCATCTGCATACGTTAACATACTCATCATCAGAGGAAGAAGGGGTTGGGACTTGATTTCACCCCAGCTCCTAACCCAAATGCCTAGTGCTGGCCTTCCAGCATCGCTCTGAAGGATGGTCATCAGGTGCCATGTGTGCCCTGGGCCTGAGACTGGGAAATAGACAGAGACCTGGGGTGTCTTTCTCATCCCTCTGTGTCAGTGGCATATGGCTGTTTCTTCCATAGGACACATTCAGAATCAGATAGCAAGTACCCTCCTGGAGACAGGGTACCTGGCTGTCTGTAGTGTTCACCTGTTGGCTAGTTGAACAATATTCTATTAACCATAACACACCAAGCCATGTTCCCGAGGCTAAGGATAGAAAAAAAAATCCAAAACCCAAACAGACAGAAACATTCTCATCAGCCCTTACCTTACTAGGGCATGGCTAGTGGGGGGGAGGGGGTCATAGCTGGTGAGTCTCAGTCATTGGGACAGCTGCTTATTCAAAATGAACCAATGGTAAGTGGCATAACAGCAAATTCCCAAGCCAAGCATGATGGCACATGCCTGTAATACCAGCATTTGAGAGGTAAAGACAGGAAGATCAGGAGTTCAAGGCCATCCTCAGCTGTGTAATGAGTTCTAGGCTGCCTGTAGCTCCATCAGATCCCATCTCAAAAACAAAAACAAAATAAGAGTGAGAAAAAAAATTAAATTTCTGATTGTCATTGCCTATGGTATTGAAAGTATCATTTAAGTAACTCCAGGATTTATTGAGTTAATTCTTTGCTGATGAGGAGCCAGGGTGTGGGATGTGGCTGCCATGTGCTTCACGGTCAGAGCCCCACCTAGCATCAACTAACAACATTTGGTCATCGTGGACTTTCTCTGAGTGACTCTGTCTGAGGACAGCCCTTATCTGGAATATTAAGGAAGAGTGTGGTTTGCATAGTTGCTGTATGTAGCATAAGCTGATAGGATGCTTAAGCTTGGAAGTGGCCACACCCATGGACTCACCCTCTGCACTTCTGAGAACCAAAGCTCAGAAATCTGAAGCCAGGTAGTCAGCACTCCATTTGTTCAGTGTGACCTAGTAGGAGCCATCCTTGAAGCAATGGGCTTCCGTTCACTCTACCCAGTAAACTCTCCTTCTAGATCAGAGGCATGTGTCTTGGTTATAGAGGGGCCTGGGATGAGCCAAGATGGCTCATACCAGTCCAGGATGCACTCAGAAGAGGTACCAGCTGCTATCTAGTGGGCCTAGCTTTGCATGCCATTTGCGCCATCTGGGAGTCCTATTTTCAGTGCTCAGGAATCTAATGAACTCCAGTGGTAAAATTCCCAGGAATATAAAGAAGTACAACTAATGATTAAATTGCATTAACCCAACTTCTGCTCTTTGATGAATTAAGCCACAAAGTGTCATAGCACCTCACGAGCACCTTGCTGGTGCTGGGGAGACCGCTCAGTGTTCAGGTAAAGGACTTTCGGCCCAGCAGGAGGACTTGAGTTAGCATCCCCAGCATTCACTTAAAAGGTTGGGCACACCAGGGCATGTTTCTATAATCCTATCACTGGAGGGCAGGGACAGGGGGATGCTGGGAGCCTGGTGCCCTGCCTGTTGAGTCACAGCAGTGAGCTCCAAGTTCAATAAGAGACTCTGTCTCAAAGAACAAGGGGATGAGGAAGATACTGACCTCCATACAACCACACCCTACTGCACACATATGCACACGCACCCAACATACATACACACACACACACACACACACACACACACACACACACACAGAATTAACAAAGACCATCCTGGTGAGCAGCATACAGTGCCTGGAGATAGAATGATCGGCAGTATGGAAGACATAAAGTGGGATTTATTTCAGTCTTCAAAGTTGCATATTTTCATGACTCCAGTTGGAGCCTCTAAAAACCAGATGATCTGGTAGAGACTCTTAACCTCATGTCAACTCGTACCAATAATTATTAGACGGATTTCAAGAATAAAACGCACCATGGAAGGGCTTGGACCCAGCAGAGTTGGCACAGGATTAAAAGATGCTGTGGGGCTTCCCTCCTAGAGATCAGGTTTCCCTTTGACACATGGCTTTACATTAGGGACAACAGGGAGCCCCCGATAATTGCCTGTAATTCAACACACACACACACACACACACACACACACACACACACGCACGAGTGCTCAGCCAGCCACCAAAAGCCAAGTGGTGGTCTCCCCATTACCAGTGGGCCTCTGTGTTTTCTTTCTCTTCCTTCCTGTTTTCCCCATTGGATCAATAGCTCTTTTCAGGAATGTTTTTATGTGACTTCTTAATGGAGATGTGATTTTATCTCCTCCAGAAGCGTGCATATTCTGTACTCCTCATGTTCATTCTGTAATTGGTGTGGTTAGAAGAGGTAGGGCCACCTCAGATCCTACCTGTGTCAGAGGAGGGGAAGATGAGAGGGAAGAAATAGCACTGCAGCCTCTGACCTTGACATAGCTGTTCTCGCCATGCACATTCAGCTAACATTTCGATGCTCCGTGGCAGAAAGTCTGCCTGAACGATGGTACACAATGCACTTTCTTCTTTCCCTTCGTAAATATTCCTGGGGTCCTCAGTCTCCAGTCTGCTGGGAAGTCTCTCAGTCCAATGCTGAGGAAAGTCCAGGCAGCTAGCCTTCCAAGAGCAAATGAGGCTCCTTATTTATCATTAATCCAGCTCTTTGTCGTATGTGGATGGAGCTCCTTCCCTGCATGAGTTCCAGTGACCAGGAAGGGTTGAGCAATGGAAAAATAACCATGTGGTAAAGGATTCTTTCTCTAAGCAGGAAGAGAGTCTCTTAGGAGGATGCTAATGTGGAACCAAATTGATTGTGTCCTCATGGTACCATATTGAAGACGCTGGAGTTGTGGGAAGATGAACGTCATGGCTGCAGAGCTTTAGATGGGATTTTAACTGTTCCCCTAAGTTGGATGGTTTCCCAAAGCACAAGAGGAAGATAAGATGGCACTAGTACCACAAAGCTCCAGCAATGAAAGACATGGAGATAAAACAGCATAGTGAGTGTTCACTGAAAACAGCAAGGCCGTGCTGGGGGGATGTGAATGTGACAGAGGAAGAGGTGATAAGAGTGAATGAATCTAGGTGCAGTATGAAGGCATAGTCCACAGAGCTTGGATTGGGAGGATGAAGAATTTCAACATCACGGAGGCTCAAGGATGCTCTTTAATGCTGGGACTTGACAATTCTGGGTTGAAGGTTGGAGGTGTGTATGAAGAGAAGTTAGAGAAACCTCTTTTGAGGCTCAAACTCTGGGCTATCACACTGTGCCTGTGTATAGCACAGGCCCACGTGCCTGGCAGCCACCATCAAGTAAGTGAGGTAAATCATGAGTAGTACGATTCTGGTTTCTGTAGCCAAAAAGAAGTACCCGCTGGGTGTGGTGGTGTACACCTTTGATCCCTGCTGCTCAGCCTGAAAACTCACTCCTTTCTTCTCAGTCTTAGTCTCCAGCCAGAGGAAGCCCTCACAGAAAGGTGCAGAAGTTGTTTCCATGGAGGTTCTCAATCCTGTCACCTTGACAGTCAAGGTTCCTCATCACCATGGGAGATGGATCTTGCTTCTATTTCATTTAACTCGTTATGGCTGAATGTTTCCATTTCTGTGTGTACTCCACACCAGTCGCTAATGCACTAGTTTATGGTGTTTCCTTTTTTGTACTTGTTTCCAAGATGGTGTTTAGTTACTACTCAGAGGCTGTCTCAGTTCGGACCAGCCACCGTTCATTAGCCGGTGGCTACAGTAGTTTAACAAGGTAACTCATAGGCCAGGTGGTCACATGATTGGTTCTCCTTCATGGGCCTGCTTCTGAGAACGGTAGAGTCTATGACAACAGAGGGGCAAGAACTCTCCAGGAGCACCCAGGAAGAGTGGTGTCCTAGCCTCCCTTTTCCCAACTCTCTCATCCAGGTCATTAGCATGCACGGTCAGATAGGGTTTCTAATCTGGTCTTCTATGAAGGCCACCCTCAACCTGTGCAGCTGTGCAGGCCGAGAAGGTGGTCTGGGCACCAGCATCAGTGGCTGGTGGCTTCCCACTTCCTGCCTGTAGTTGGGGGTAACTGGTAACCTCACACTCCCCCTGCCAACACCCCCCTGCTACGATGGACTATACCCAGGCCTCCGGCATCCAACTTAAGTTGGCTTGCCACACATTTTGTTACAGATAAGAAAAAAGTAATCAGTGCCAGAAGCATTTGATTATGTCCCTAGCCACGGCCTCTCTAGCACACCAGCCTCAGCCTCATGATTAAAAGATTTGCTGAAATGTCTGCCCATGCTTCCGTCTCTCAGCACATAAAGGGACATTCGAAGTCTTAGCATCACCTAGGATGGGCCACACACTGACACAGTACTGTGCCCAGCACTTCACATGCAATCACCAAAATACTGGTATTAATATCTTCACAGGCGCAGAGGGCTCACCTAACTTACCTAAAGCCACCCTTTAAGGCACATCCCAAAGGCACCATGTTCTTTATCTCTGGAGCCCCTGAGGTTTCTGCTGTGCCTGCTAGAGGGAGGCTGCCGTGGAAAGTTGGGTGGATGGAGAGGGGCTATGCTTTTATCCTAACCACATACAATGCCCTGCTTATAGTTTGTGTAAAGAATGTTTACATAAGCTTTCACTTGGGGCTTTTGTGGAAGCAAGGTAAATTTTCTGTCCATATACTGGGAACATTGAATTTTTCACCTTTGGTTGTTGATGCGTGTGTGCCCTGCCTCCTTCCCCATATCTGTGTCTCCAAGACAACTCACAGAAAGGCGGTCAATGCAGCCCCTGGCTGTCAAGCTGCAGTTGAGCTCCCTAGCACCGAAGGAGCTGGGGGTGATCATAGATGCGCCTTTCTGTGCAGTTGTCTCAGAGGATGGATGACTTCAGGCGGGGATGTGTCTGCCAGTAATAACGTGGGGCCTAGGAGTGTGCCTTCCAAGACGAGACACTGCTGTCCAGCAGAATCCAACCTCAGACACTTCAGCTGAGGAAAGCCAGGGTAGCCGGGGGTGGGGGGGGACACCACAGTCAAGCTGAAAAGCAAGTGTGAACGTGTCAAGGTCGTGTTGCAAACCTGCAAAGTGTGAAAGGAAATAACATAACGATGTGCATCCGCAGTCCCTGGCAGTGACATGACCAGCTGTGGTCACACTGCTTTCTCCTCCACCGCCTTCAGTATTCACAAGCAGCACAGAGCACTGAGTCCTGCTGGCCCCATGCTCGTGGGCAGGCTCTCCCACAGGAGCTGAAGAGGGGCTGAGAGAGATCCAAAGTCCCTTACAGAGGGGGTGATTAAGTGTTGGGGATAAGGATGGAACCTCAGAGGCTCTTCTAAGTGATATATATAATGCTTGAAAAACAGGTAATTCCTAGGCTTAAGAATAGATGGATGGAGAATATATCCCGTATGAAACATTTAAGGTGGAATGTTTTAGAGTAATGCGTTGAGTAGACTCTTGGGGGTGTGAAGGCATCTAACTCAAGTCTGGTGTGTAACACATGGTGCTCTAGAGGTAAAGGTACTCTTTCCTGGGGCATAAAATGGGTTCTATAGATGATGTTTATAGGACTCTACAGTGTATGGGGTGTAGGGTAAAATGTACCTTGTGTGTCCATCTATGTCTGTCTATATATCTACTCACCCACCCAGCCATCTATCTGTTCATCCATCTGTCCATCCATCTGTTTATGTACTCCCTCTGTCTCCATCTCCCCTATTCTTCCACCACTCTACTGAGCAGGATTAGCATGTTTAATAAAAACAACCCCAACAAAGAATAGATCCTTTGAGAACTCTGTAGGTCAGTCTGGTCTGACTATAATTTTACTGTTCTCTATCCAGTAGGGCTGCAAGTGTGGGGGTTTGTGAGGCAGGTGGGAAAGAATCTGAGTTGGTCCTGAAACACTGAAGCACAGAAATTGAAACTGAAACTTGAAATGTCCCAACCTGGGGCCTTGGGAAGATGCAGAGAAAAGTTGCTCAGTTACAGCAATATGGTGGCAGGCACCTAGGCACACCTGCTGGGTTCTTGGATGCCTGGTGTCTTTCAGGGCTGAGTGTCCACTGGAGGAACAGGACAGTCACTTCCCCAAGACACTACAGCAGGAGTCTGAACTTTGAACACCCACTCTTCGGAGCCTGAACAGTCAATGTTTCGTCTCCACAGAGGCACAGTCTCATCACAGAAGGAAATCTGCCCATATGGAGGCCACACAGTGAGCTGGGAGTCGGGGGTGGGGGAGTTGAGGTCCTAGTTCACATGATCACTGTCCCACCCAGGAGACTGAAAGGGTCCATCAGCTATGAAGGAAGAAATGGAGGTGGAGTGAGTGAGCCTAAGTTCTTGTGAGCTTTGTTTTCAAGATTCAGCCCTGTTTTATCTTAAACTTGGCACAGATGGGAGCCGATTGCATTCTGGGGCTTTTGAGATGCACTTTAAGACTAAAGCCTAATTGCCAGTGCCATGCCAATGGCTACTCTTGAAAAACAATCTATGTCTTTCTTTTTTTCTTTTTTCTTTTTCTTTCTTTCTTTCTTTCTTTCTTTCTTTCTTTCTTTCTTTCTTTCTTTCTTTCTTTCTTACATTTATTTTTGCTTTGTTTGGTTCTTTTTGATTGGCTGATCTGTTTGTTTCTTGTTTGTTTGTTGTCTTGAGACAGAGTCTTTCCAGGTAGCCTATGCTGGCCTCAAACACATTAAGTAGCCCAGGCTAGCCCCATATCCATCATCCTCATGCCTCAGCCTCCCACATGCTAGGATTCCAGATATGTATCACTGCATGCTCCCCTCCACAGCCTAACAATACATACAAAAGGGATGTGCTGGTGCTTTCTAAGCTTTTTGTTTTGTTTTGTTTTCTAAGGCAGGGTCTCTTTTGAACTCAGGTCCTCATGCTTGCAAGGCAAAAGCTATCTCCTAGCTTTGTAGGAGTTTTGAAGACAGTTGGCCACGTGTTCAGATTAGGCACCTCTGTCTGTTCATCCTCTGGGTAGGAAATGCTTCTTGCTGATCTCACAGACAGCTCAGTCCCCTTTTCCTCCTTTAACAGCTGCCCCTGAGAAAGCAGAGGCACGCTCATGAGGTATTGACCCTCATAAGGAAGCCTCTGCGGCTCTCTGATGTTCTCTCAGAAACTACCCGACTTCAGGAGGTCAGTGATGTAATCCAGAACAGTGTTCCCAAGACTGATTCAAGTGGGTGAGTCATCTCTTAACAGACAGCTTTTCTCGTTGGTCACTCGGTGTCATCAAAGCGGAAATCATCAGTTAGGCACGGAATCGAACATTTGTTTGGATGTAGTCGCGTCTACAAGCACTAAGGCTCCCATTACAGCTCATCTACCTCACTCACTCGCAGACAGCTCTGCGATATTCCTGCCAGCTGTCGGCTCCTTGCTACAGAGTCTCTCTCTCATCCAGATGAGGCCAAGGGCTGGCATCCCACACAGTTATAACTGCATCTCCTCTCCCAGAACTCCTTTGCCACCAGTGATTAAGATGGATTAAGATTCCTTGATGACTTTCTCAGACGGGGAAGTGATCTCACATGGATTGTGATCCAGGGTGCTGTGTCTTGGAAGAAGTGGGCCTGAAAACAGCCCAGGATGAGCAAACCTGCTTCTCAAACAGGAGGAAGTGGAAGAACTCAGCACTGCTTCCGGTGTGGGGTAACCTCTCACTGTCTGCCACACTGTGCTTCCTGAGGCACTAAGCTGGGCCAAAATCCCCTTCGTAGTCACTCACTTTATTGCAAAAAGTAAAGGTGCAGATACATTTGTTTCCTCCAGGGTATCAGCCATGTGTGCATTCAATAAATAGTGATCTTGAGTATTGTCTATGTGCTTGTTATGCACAGGGACATTTCTGTCCCTGGAAATATAACAATGAACAGAGCTGGCAACCCTTAATGGTGGGAGTTACATTAGGAGAGAAAAGAAAATCTAATGAGTTAAAAGTGTAGTGGGGCCCAGAGACAGAGCAGCAGGAAAGAGTGAGACAGAGGTATGTCTGAGGATGTGAAAGGTGATGAAGGCAGGTCACGGTGAGGTGCTACTGTGGCATGTGACCAGGAAGCTGAACGTCTCCACCGGGAGGAAGTGGGGCAGGGAGCTATGAGGTGACCAGTATGGCAGGGCCACATGGCCCAAAGAGTAGCTAGGGGGAACCCAGTAAGAACCCCGTTAGAAAAGGACTTAGTATTTTAGCTTAAGTTTTTTTCTTCTAAGTGGCAGGAGAGTGCTTGGTGAAGCCTTATAAGCACACGAACACTCATGAATACATTGGGCATGGAGCTATTGCTTTGCAAGCATGGGAACCCAATTAGAATACACGGGGCATGTCTAGGGCTCATGCCACAACCCTTTGATACCGAACCTCTTCTTGTGAGGACATTGTTTTTATTGCCACTTCATAACTAATTTTGCTGCTGTTATGAATCATAATGTAAAGGTCTGTGTTTCCCAATGGTCTTAGGTGGCCCCTGGGAAAGGGTCGTTCCATTCCCAAAGGGGTCACAACTCTCCCACAGGTAGAGAGTGTCTGGATCAGGGCTGTTTTTCTGCCAGTTAAAGGGTGGGAAAGTGGGAAAATCTCCGGCACAGCTGGTGGCGACAGGTAACAAGGCTCGTCACCAGTAAAGAAGCTCACACATGGCAAGGCACACAGAGCGGACTCTCTGGACTAGAAATCCATTTTGTCCTGGCGAATGGGGGTCTTGGGTGGCTTTGGTGGTCTGGATGTGTCCCCTTCCCTGGGTTGTGGGTTTGTCAGTTTATTAAAAGGAAAGGGAGTTGGCTGATGGGTCCATAGGCTCAGGCATCAGGCAAATGTGTCTATGGTGGTGTAGGGCAGGCTCCTCCTGAATATTGGCTAAGTCAGCTTAGACAAAGTAATGGAGTTAATCTGCCCACAGCCTCAGGTAAACACGTCAGGAGCACCCTTAAGACGATTGGACCAGCCTGGACTCATCAGCCACAGCAAGGGCCCTGCTGGCAGGAGAAAACCTTGCCAGGCCTTAGACTCAGGTCAGGAGGACAAGGAGGAAACCCAAGGCTGCCATCTTTATTATCTATCTGTAGCCCTTCTCCCTATCTGTCTGCTCATCCTGGATCTGTCTGGTGTCTAGTCCCTCAATCACACAGATTTGAAATCCCAGCCTTGGGGAGGATCCAGGGAGCCCCCAAGGCCTGCTGGCTAGCCACACTCCCCTACTCAGCAAGTTCCAGGCTGCTGAGAGACCCTGTCTAAGAAAGAGGAAACAAAAACCAGTGGCCCAGTATGTGAGGGTCTCTATCTCCTCCTCCTATGCGCACGCGCACACACACACACACACACACACACACACACACACACACACACAGGCACAGGCACACACATAGAGAGAGAGAAATTCCACTGGGATTGCAGTAGGAATGGCATTGTCATCTCAATAGCATGGAGCATTGTCACTCACTGCTCTGTCTTTCTATTCATTTGGGTCTTTAATTTGCTGGTTGTGTGTTATGGTCTCGGTGTTGGCGCCTTTTGCTCTGTAGTTAACTTCCTAGGGATATGGGCTTCTGGTTCTAGCTCTTCTGTTGGTGGTTTTCGCCCCGGAGAGCTCTTGCTTTCATTTGAATGAGAGCTAAGGAGCACTGCACCTCAGAGTCTGGCCGGGCAGCCGGAAGGGTTGCTTCCCGGCAAGCCTGTCTCCTAGCCCAACGAGATTCGACTCTCCTTGTTCAGAGCCACTGAAGCCATCTGAAAGTTTCCACTTAGCTTCAGCCCAGTTCCTCTTTCTGTGGAATGGTGTCAGTGGCCCGTTACTAAGAAAGCTCAGGGACAGAAGGAGTCACCTTTTAAATGGAGGAAGAGAAGGGAGCAAAGAGAGGCAGGCAGCCCTTGTGCTCATTTCCAGTTTCATATGTTTCCTCTGGGGTGAAGGAAACCACGTGTGGTCACAAAACCCAGTACTGAAACAGCGTCCCTCCTCTTTCATCTGTCTCCACATGCTAAACACGTGTGTGTGTGTGTGTGTGTGTGTGTGTGTGTGTGTGGAAACCACTCTCAGGGAGTTCGGAACACATGTGTTCCTTTTAACTCCTACCAGATCCTGAGACCACTCTGGCAGGAGTTGGCGAGGAGGGCAATTGGTGAATAACAGCTGAGAGTCGGGAGGCACAGCTCTCCCAGGTCAACCCCCAGCCCCTTCCACTCAGATGTGGGTGCTCCCCAGCCTCACTGTATCTTGATTTTGTTGACCATAAAACAGAGAGTAACACATGCAAGACAGACACTAAGTGGAAAGCAGTATGTGATCTTTGGGGAAGAGGCAGACTGTTAACATATGCTAACAGTGTGTTATTCTGGGCCAGGCCTGGAGCCACAGCCACCAGAGTTGCTTGAGAAACATCTGCCAGGAATAGGCAGAGCACTCCGGCCTCAGAGCCTCAGAGCCATGTCTGGGTCCAACTGGCAGCAGATAAAGGCCCTCTCTGCCCAGCTGTCCATGCCCTGTTCACCCCCAGGCCTGCATTCCAGGGCCTCTGTGCTAACAGCCACTGTAACCAGACTAGAGTCCAGTCTATTCTTCCCTCTCCTTCGTGAAAGAGCCTGGGTAGCTGGCTCCTTCAGAGGAAGGAGTTGTACTCTGGGATGACCACTCCAGGGCAGTCCTAGTGGTGCGTGTGCTGGGTGGGGCAGGGACACCCTCTTTGGGCCAGGGCTTGTGGTATAAATGCCAGGGTGAGGGAGTTTGTGGTTTATGTAGGTCAGAGGGAAAACAGAGCTGACTACGTGGAAGAGGCTCTCTGGCTCCTTCACTGCTTTCCAAATTTGAGGCCTCTGGTGCCCAAAGTCTAAAAAAGATCTCCTAGGAGGAAGATGAGGATAGCAGGGAAAAGGAGGAAGCCAAGACCAACAGGAACTGCCACTGTTATCTCTGAAAGTCCCATGGTGGTCTCTGGACATGTGAGGTTTCTGAGGAAGCCACATGGGCTTTCTTGGGGAAATAGCATTGATCTCTGTGGTCCCCACTTGGGGCAAACTTTCCCTAAGCCCTTTCCTTCTCTCCATCCCTTCTCTCAAACTTTCTTGTGTCCTTAAATGCTTTCTGAAAAGGAAATCAGGGAAGCCAAGATATTAACAAAAAAAGTTCAACCCTTTTCTAAAGGGCTCAGCCTAGGATGTGATAGTTATCCCCAAAACATAAATCCTGAGGGGTAGACATTCAGATTCCGTAGCCAGGAACATTGTTCAGAGTGAGAGAGAGAGAGAGAGAGGGAGAGAGAGAGACACTCCACACATCCCAGGTGATCCCCCAGCCCACACACAGGCTGCCCCTCACTTTTCTACTCCAGCTTGCAACCCCCCTCACCAGATGCACCCCAAATGCAGAGAGGACCGTAAATACCCTGGCTGAGGGAGGGAGGGGAGTGTGGGGGACAGTTTCCGATGATGAAAACCATCTTAGAACATCTGCAGGGTGAGAGGCACGTCTGTCAACTTCAGGATTACACAGCAAGAAGCAATGGATTTGAGTATCAGCACAAAGAATTTAGGATAGTTTGGAGGGACCCCAAGCCATAGTGCTATGCAGTTCTGGAAGACAGGCCTGTGGAGCAAGAGCCTTTCTCTTTGAAGGTCAGACAGTGAGTAAGAGCCTGTTCTCTGTGTGAGCAGATGACCAGCGGGATCCCTACCAGAGCCCAGGCTACCAGAGCCCAGGCTACGAAAGCCCAGGCTACCTCACCTCTAATTTTAGTAATGCGCCTCCAGCTATCTGTAGTCCCCATTCCAATTCTTGTGTTTCCTTTGATGTTAGCTGAGTCTGAGAACTCAAGGCCAGATATACTGCAGGAAGAGATCCACTCAGGGCATCCTTCTGCCCTATCTCACAGTGGCAAGAAGACTACATTTTCTAGATTGGGAAGGACAAATTTAAATTTGTAAATTTAAGCTTGTACTTCAGTGTAAATTTAAACACGGGCTCTCAGGTCGAGGGGGCAGTCTTGGTTCCAACACCATGTGGTGCTCTATCATTGGCCATTTGGCACTTCCTTGGAAGATTTTGTTCACATTTGTGACGAGTTATGTGTGAGTGTAACTGAAGCCTATCTTGTGGTGACAGGAAGTGGCAGGACAACCACTGTGAGAGCCACAGCTTAGCCATTTTCTTCTCCCAAGAAAATGTCTTCACTTCATCTAAGAGACCCTTTATCTCAAAAGTAAATCTCATGGAAAACGTGCCAATATTTCTATATTATGCAACAATATTATGATGGTATCTATTTCCTGTTGCTTAAGACCTAAACCCTTACATGTGTGTTTTTAAAATGGGGTGGGATTGTGTGTACACCTATGTCTTTTCAGTTTTTATATTTGAGTGCCTGTGCGTGCATGGGTGCATGTTGCTGTGGGATGAGCGTGTGCATGGGGCACTGGAGGGGAAGGCTGGAGGTGATTCCTCAGCTGCTCAGTACTTTGTCTACAGCTCCCCAGCTAGGCTGGTGGCAAACCCCAGGAATCCTTCTGTCTCCACCCCTGCTCCTCACCCCAGGCCTGAGATGACAAGGCATTTGTTTGTAATCTAAACTTACATAGGTTCAGGGGATCAAAGTTAAGTCCTCATGTTTCTGCAGCAAGCACTTCCCTCCTGAGCCATCCCATAGCGCTGTGTTTTCTTTTTAACCCCCTGGCTTCACTGTGTAAAGGAAAGCAAGAAGCTTGGGGAGAGGAACCCAGAAACACCAGTGTTCCTACATCATTTTCAGCAACACTTTCTGTAGCCAGGTACACACATACACACCTCCGACTGTGTCAGTGAACAATCTATGAGGACGGACAGACCATTTGGACAGCACAGAGAGGAGAAAGAGTTTGGGACTTTTTTTTTAAAGCTAGCTGTCATTTGAGAAGTGTCAACACTATTCCAGGAACTCTGCTTTTAGGCCAAAGATTCTGCCCTCCCTTTCACCTTCCCCCAGGAGCTCGTGGTCTGCTTCATAAACATGTCTTCAGGGTTTGAGAAAGAGTCACCAAAGGCCAGACGTGTGACCTGGCGGACACTGCAGAAGGGATGTCTGCGGTCTTAGACCCTGGGTGGGACTGAGACACCCGGATTCCCAAGTGATAGCCTTCCCATTTCCCCATTGCCTCTTCCGTGCCCCAGCATAGGCTTCTCTCTGTGTCCCCTCAACTGGACTCCATTCCTCTTCTCTAGACACAGACTCCTGTCAGAGCCTCATGGCTGGGCTGAGGGACTGAAGTGGAGCTCAGACCTGCTTCAGGGGAACATGAGACTTGAGCTTAAAGATGGCATTGCCTGGGACAATTCCAGCCCTGTGGCAAGGAGAGACCATAACTTCAGGGCAACTCCTCTTGGCCTGACGCTGCATGATCTTACATACCTGTAGAGAAGATGCAGAAGCATCAAACAGCCATGTTTCTCTAACACAAGTCTCTGTTTCCAAACTTCTGAAAAAGAATCCTGCCTGAATGTGGGTAAGGGAGTCTTCAGTGGAAGAATGATACGAGCAAGAGTGTGGGTCCCTGAACCTCAATGTGTACATTCCAAGAGGCAGACAGAGGACACGGAAGAAACAAAGTGGAGGGGGAAAGAAAACCATTAGCTCCCAATGGACTATCCTATAAACATCATGATAGCAGAGTACAAGAAAATTACAGCATTTAAATCTCAAATTATACCCAGGAAAGTAACCAGTACCAACATTTAGTGGGTCAGGGTCACCCCCTCAAAGAAAGCTGTGATTACTCTGTGTGTATGTGTGTGTGTGTAGGAATGTCTGTCTGTCTGTCTGTGTGTGTGTGTCTGAGTGGTGCTAGGAATTGAACCTAGGACCTCATACACACCAGGCAAGCATTCTAGCACAGAGCTATATTCCCAGCTCTGTATTATAACTTCATATGATGATGCCAATGTGTTACTCAGTCTGTCATTTGAATTTACCAAAACCAATAAGAAGTTGGTTCCCAGGCCATTTGGTTCCACCCTTTGTGGTCACAGCTGGAAGAGCTGAAAGTCTGCCGGGAAGGGTGGAGCGCGGGGTGTGTGAGCCCCTGGGAAGTTGTGGTCCCCAGACAGGCCTGGAGCCAGCTACAACCCTTTCCTCACCCAACCCTACACAGCTCTCCCAGAGCCTCCTATGGACCTAATGTGGTCAAGCTTCCTTTCCAGCCCAAGGACACCTGGCACCAGCCCAGCGCTGACCCATGCCATCCTGTACCTCCTGCACCCTGCTCATGGGCGAGTCAGGGGACAAGTCACAATCCCAGGCAGGAAACCAATCACTTCCCTGGAAGTTGGCTGAGGGCTCAGGGTGCACAAGCGCAGAGGGGACCAGTTAGTACTTAGGCTGGAAATCATGCCTGTTTTCTGAGGTGGCTTGCAGCTCTTGGTTAGTTAGGCTGTAGGTACAGAGGGAGTTTAAATTAAGAACCTCAGCATATGGAGGGAGTGCAGTGGTAAAATACTGGCTTAGCATGCACACATGCTGATTCACTTCCCAGGACGTCGTCGTCATCATCAAAGTCTTCATTAGCAGAAAAAAATGTCAGTCATTTCCATCAGGGCGTTGACAGTCTGTTTCATGCTTTTTGCAAGCTTATGAGATTTCTTCAATAATTATTCTGATTTCTAAACATTGAATTGACACTGTAAATAAAGCAAGAAAGCATCGGCCTTCCTTGAATGTTCTGGAGCCCTGAAACAATCTCACAACTGTCAACATGAGTTCCTTGCCTGGTGTCATGACCTCTGTTTTTTCCTCCCCTCAGAGGGAGTTGCTTTTTTTGTGTGCTAGCAAAGCTAAGAAGAGGAGTCTGTGGCCAGCCATTCCAGAGGCTATGGCCTTCTCCAAAGCCACTTTCCTGGCTACAAAGGATAGGAGGAAAGGCATTGTTTGTTTAGAAATATTCAGAAAAACAGTCCCAGGGGATGAAGAGAAAGAAATGAGAGAGAGAGAGAGAGAGAGAGAGAGAGAGAGAGAGAGATTGCATGCCTGAAGACCAGCACATGAAATCATCTCCCCTGGGCTCCTGTCCTGGCTTAGGTAACTCAGGCAACTGCAAAGGAAATTCAAGGAGGGACAGGTAACCACACCAGGGGCAGTTTTATTTGCTTTTAGACTCTCTGATCACCCCCAAATTGTTCTTTTAAACCCATGGTTCTTGATATCCATCCCCCTACCTTACCACTAGGTCCCTTTGCATACATCTAATACTGCCAGTGACAACCACTAAAACACAGAGGTTTTGTTTGGGAAGTTTGCCTGGGTCCCCCAGAGGTCTGTCACACCCTAGAATTGCCACATGTCTCCTCCCCAAAGAAGCACCTGAGAAACACACACAGGTTTAGGGATCTGAGACAGGCATGGAAGCAACCAGCCCCTCTCCCACCAACCCTGGCACTTCCATCAGCCTCCAGAAGCTTTTCCAGGCAGGAACAAAAAGATAGTCCTTTCGGGGAACACTAGGCCTAGCTGCCAGAGGCCAGGCACCAGGGAGTCTCCAGGTTCCCTACTGCCAAGGTCGGGGCACACTCATCCCTTTTATTGCGGGATTTGAGATGGAGAAACCAAACTTGCAGTGGCCCCTCTAGCCACAAATTGGCCTGTCCTGTAACCCCAGATGTATATTCAGAAACCTGGCTGAGTGAGAACCAGCCAGGTACTGTAAGGCTGCCAAGAGGACACGAGTCTGCACATGTGACCGACCACCAATCACATGGCCAGACCACATGGCCACTCAACGGTGCTAGCTTTGACGTGTTTGATTTTCCTCATCATCTTTGGGAAAGTGAACCCGATTTTATTGCCCCATTACTCTCTAAAATTGTGACCTATCTGTTGAAGAACACACGGCCTCCTTCTGTAACATGGTATCTGCATCGAATGCAGGCTGCAATCAGGCTTTCTGTCTAACCTATCCCCAGTGTCTGGAGCCACACCAGACTCCAGCTTGCCTATGGGCCTCATTTTTTTTAGAAGGAGAAATTAAGACGCCACTTGGCCACCCCCAACTGCTGGAATGTGGCCCAGGTTCTTGTCTTTTGCTCCACATAGCTGGAGCTGCCCCTTATACTACAAATGGTGAAACTATCAGTCTTGCACGCCGTAGTATGACTAAGAGGTTGTCCCAAATAGGATATAGAATGATAAATCTTTGAGTGAACCAAACTGGAAAATCTTCTCATTCTTCTGAACAAAACCTACTGCTATTATCCTCTTTGAGAGTCTGAGGGTCCCCAAGCTAGAAAGCCTCTTTTCCAGCATCCTGATGGTGCCCTCCCTACAGTCAACTACTAGATGAGTGCACAGCATCCTTTAACACACCCAAATGTGTCCTCAAGGGACTGTCGCATGCAGAGGGTCACAGGCATGGACAGTGTGATGGTGTGGGAGAAGTCTGTCTGGAAGCTGATATGGATGCTGAATCTTCACTGCTTACCTCTATAGGGGAAGGGAGAAGTAGGAAAGTTCTCAGCCTCCTGGTGCAGGTGGTCCCTCAGCAGGACTCAGGGCTAGACAGGGCTTTGGTAGCCACTGGGGAGGGGGTGGGGGAGATGCAGGAACACTCTGAAAGCAGCAGGTGATTTATAGAGCTGGGCGGCTCAGACCTGGATGGGTAGGAGTCGGTGGCATTCAAGGGCATCCCAAGCCCAGCCACTGTAAGGCATCATTTTTGCGTCTCTGTGCTTACTAAACACCCTTGTTTAGAGAATTCAATTAATCACCAGAAGTTCCTGGGAGGACATGGGGAAACTCCTGCTAGAGCGGAAAGGGGTCAGCAGAAACCATCCCATCTCAACAGAAACCAAATGCAGGTCTGTGACTTCAGGGCCACCCGGTCTCAGGATGGAAGCCATTTCTCAGCCTGAACCTTGTGGTGTGACTCAGTGCTCTGCCTCATGGACCAAGCCCATTCAAGAAACCTTGCTGTTGATTTGTTTGACTTTTCCTTTGTGACGGCTTTAACTGAATCACTGTGTGTACTGAAAATCATGAGTGGTTCTCAGTTCATTCTTTGTTACCTTCTTTTGTTTCTAAAGTTTTGAGATGAAAAATCAGTTTCTCCCCTTTCTCTCCCCACCTCTCCCTCCCTCACTCCCTCCCTTTCTTTCTCTCTCCCTCTCTTCTCCCTTTCTGGTTTTATGTGAATTTTTGTTAATGATGTCAGACTTCAAAGGAAGCTTCACAACCATTTACATCCCAGCCGACTTGAGCCTGGGATTCAGCCTCCTGTCTTGCTGAAAGGACTGTGTGGCTGACATGTGTCTCAACTCCCCTTGAGTCTGGCCTCTGTCTCCCCTCTTCACATAACAAAGCCCTTTCACTTTCTCTCACCCTAAATTACTGTCAGGAAAGAGCAGCTGTCCCTGTGCCAGCCACTGAGCCTGGTGACTTCATTCTTCCCTGCTGTCCCAACACCCTAATCTGCCTGCTCCCTGCCTATGTCAGCGCCTTGCACCCCTGGCATGCCTGGCTTTCCTCAGCAATTGCCTAAATGCTCCTGTTCTCGCTCAGTCCCCAAAGGCCCAGCCACAAGGTGGATGAAGCCAGAGCTAATTGAATCTTTGGGTGATGATTCACCGAAGTAAGCCTGACTGTCTGACCCAAAAACCACACAGTGGGGAGTTTAGAAACCAGCAGTCAAAACAACCTTCTGGGTTCAGCCATTGATTGAAGTTCAAAGGAACACAGATGGAAGTCAGTAATAATGAGGGTGGCCCCGAGAAGCATGCTTACCTGGGCATGAGGCCTCACAGTGAGGCTTTGGGGGGCCTCTAAATCATGTTAGTAGCATTGGGACTGGCTCCGGGGACAGTGTGGCCCATGGGGTGGAGCTTCCTGACTAGGCACGGAAGAACTGGGTAGCCAGGGCCTCCAGGGACTGCTGCAACAGATGGCCAAAACAGGGTGTTTGAAAATAACAGAACTTTGTTCTCTCACGGTTCTCGGGTGTGACAGCTCCAGGCCAAGGTGTTGCAGGCTGGGGTCCTTCTCAAGTAGAGAATAGTTCCCCCTTACTCCTTTGTGGGTCTGGGGGTCCAGACCAGCTTTGACACTCCTTGTTTGGATTCTAGCTGCCTGCGTGGTTCTAGGCCTTGCCTCAGTCTTCATGATGTATCTTCCTTTGAGCCTCTGTGGGTCTCCTCAGAAAAGACACTGGTCGTTGACTTTAGCACCTACCCTGATGCCCCGTGACTGCTTCCTAGCACATCACAACCATGAAGACCTTGTCCTAAAAGGAGCCTTAAGCCAAGAGCCCTGGAAAGACCTGAATGTTGTGGGAGATGACAAGGACCCCAACAATTCTGCTGCATCACCCATAGGTCCTCATGTGTCCATCTTTAGGCATTAGCAGTTGCTGTCCTCAATTTTGGGTAGCAGCACAGGTTACATGATGGTACTTGCTGCCAAATTTTGACCTTTCCCCTTTCATGATGAGGCTGGGGCAGCCTTTGATATATGGCCAGAGGGATAATGGGAGTCGAAGAAGAAAGCAGTGCAAGTTAGTGCAATGCATCCTGGGAGATAGCGCCAGATTTTAAGAACCTGAGTGACGGAGCCAAAGAGTCAGGTTAAAGAGTTCTCTAACAGAAACCACCAGACACTTCTAGAACACTACACTTCATACCTGAGGCCACATTGTAGGAGAAGGAAGTGTTGGGTAGGGTAAAATGGCTGCAATCGTATGACACAGTGAGATGATTCCCACATGTGAGAAAGGAAAACCAACCCACTGAGGATGACCATGGGAGTGTGGTAAGGACACCAAGGACCTCCCACTCCAACATTTAAAGCTGGGGCAGGACAAGGGTGAGGATGTGGCTGACCTTGAATGTTTCAGTGCTCACAGTAGGCTAAGGGCTTTCGGAGCAGAGGCTGTACTGTCCACATTATATCACATTCTGTAATGTTCCTCTACTCACACTTGACTTCTTCCCCATCTCCCGCCTTCACTCCTGCTGGCTGTCTCCATCCCTGTGTGGTCTCTATGCACAGGCACCTGTGACCATCTTTGTTCAGCCATGATGGGCCTGAACCCTGGGCATGGCCACATGTTTTCCCAGCTGTCCAACATGTAGCTTTCTGCTCCATGACTCTGTCAAGAGCCACAATGCCTGGAAAATGAAAATGAAATCTCAAAGGACCTTTCTGTGGAACATTCCTATTAACCAACCCATGTCCATCTTCCTTCAGGCTTCTTTACTTTCTTGAATGATTCTTTCAGAATTGGGTGCTGCAAGCTGCTTTTTTTTTTTTTTTGTGCAAATGCTAGCACTTCCTCCCTTGTCTGACTCAGTCTTCTAGGAACTGATGGAGTTGCAAAAACAACTTTGATGGAATTGTGTTTTCAGTTTAAATTTCTGGGGATGTTTCCAACTCTGGCCTTGGCTGCACCCAACCCCCATCTCCAAGAGGAGTTAGCACTGGGAAGACTTGAGAAGAGTAGCAAAGGAACAGGAAAGTAGCAAGCATGACATCAATGCCACATTTCTCTGCAGCCTCATGTCTTCTTTCAGTGACATTCCATAGGCTCCATTTCCCAGAGACCTCTGCTTTCTTCGAGGAGACATCTGTTCCACATGCTTTTGTCTCCCCTCCTTCCTGAAATTTCTCTGTCAACTAGGCATGGCTCTGGCCTTGAAATACCTTCTTTCTGGCTCTGATGTTCCTTCAGGCCTTCATCTTTATTCTCTCCCTTCTCCTATTCTTTCCTCTGAAAGATTGGTTTGTGTCCAACTGTTTTCCCTCTGCAGACACGAGAGTTGGAACCAAGGCAATGGTCTCTCCCACAGCTAAGCTATATTCTGCTGTGCAATTTTAAGGGTTCATAAGGCCTGGTCACCCATTCCAAATGACACACATGCACATACAAACAACACACACACACCTTCTGACTTTATAATTTAACTGTCACTGACCCTAGGATCCTACTAAGAGCTATCTTCCTGCAACAGGCAATCTTCTTTGCTTGAGTTAGCATGTGATAGAATGGTAGTAAAATAATGATCTTGGACTTAAGTGTTCATTCCTAGAAATGGGTGCCTGGTATGCATACAGCCGAAGAGAGTACACGTCTTGAGTGAGAAAGGGTATAGCATGAACTAATGGCAGCGGTGCTGCTACCTGCATTAGCTTGGGCCCCAACAATATTTCCTCATGAAGTAGGGAAAGGCACAGAGTGCACACGGATTATGGACAGTTGATGGAGGCTGGGGGAAAGAGTGTCACTTTCCTCAGTGGTGTAACCAACTGATAAGTCACGTGCTCTAGTAAATAACCACCGCACACATTAGACAACTGTACGTAAGGTCAATGGGTCACACACACATCAAAGACATGAAAATAGAAAAGGATGTTGGGAAGAAAAAGGGTTTCAGTAGGAGGAAGGAGAAGACTGGGGGTCAGAGGAGTAAGGACTAAAATTCATCATATGCACTTTTAAACTGCCAAGGACTAAGAGATTGATAAACATAATTTTTTTATTAAAAAAGAAAAGATGTAGAAATTTGGAGTTACAGTACCAGAGGACACAAATATTCTTACATGTGTTGAAGGGACCAAGGCGAAGGAACAGAGGAAAATGAGGTCCTCCTCCTCCTGTGGCTGACTTCCACTGCTTGGCGTGGCCCAAGCCACCTGCCCTGGGAGCCTCATCTCACTTCACAGCAACATGGAGTCTGTCTTTAGGGCAACGTGGGTAGCTATGGCAGGACCCACTCTGTGGGGAGTTTGTCTCAGCATTACCTCCCCCCTTTTATAGGAGACTTTATAGAGGGCCCCTACCTGTGTGTGAGGCTGTGCATCCCAAAAGCACAAGTCGCAGAAACTTTATATTGTTAAAGAAATAGAGTCGTTGTATAACGCAAGTAAGGCTGCTGTGGAGAAAGGAGATTTGGAAAAAAAGAAAAAGAAACAAAAAAGCCCACGGATGGGTGGGTTGGATATGTGAACAATTAAGCCAAACGGATCATATGACTTGTCGAGTAAAATCTCTTGTGAGAAATCAATGATTAGCAAAGCAAAAGTTAGTGTTCTCCAAAATTCCATGGCTTAGGTGGATCTAAGTCTCAGCAAAATCTAGTCATTAGTAAACTCTCAGAGTAACATGAGAAATATATATCAAATAATGGAGTCTTTTTTTTTCAGACTCTCCGATAAAAGTCCAAGAGAACAGAAATCTGTTCTTGGGTGAGCTGAGCCCATCTGCACAGCTGTCTTTCTGTCTGTCTGTCCTGTACTCAGACAGGTCTTCATTCTTTTTACTCCTGTGTGCATGCATCCCCGAGAGCCATGTATCTTGGGTTTGCTTTTGTTGTTGTTGTTGTTTGTTTGTTTGTTTGTTTGGGACTGGGTGTCTCAAAGGGACCCAGGACTTGCTGTCTGCTCTTTCTATATCCACTTGTCCAGAACCAGGATCTCAGTGTCCACCATAACACCAGGCTTTTCACACAGGTGAAGGGGATTGAACTGAGGCTCTCATACCCACACAGCAAGGACTGTAGCAATTAAAGATAGCCCCCTACTTCCCAGGCCCTCATTTGTGGGGTGCCAATCGCTTCAGGTAAGCTTGAAAAGTATTGTTACAGGTCCTCGAGTCTGCTCATTTCACAGTATGATATCAAGATAAAATTAACATTTCTCAGTATCCAAAAAATAACACATTTGCCACTGCCAGAATTAAGCCATAACCTATGCAGCCTTTGGCAGCACATGGGCCCCAAAAGAAGCATCTATTTTTCTCATTTTAGACTGGTGTGGAAGGCAAAGAGTTCAACCCAAGTCCCCCAAGATGTTATTTCAGCCACTTTGCCATATTTGGAACCTGGGTGGCTGTTGATCTGAAGGGGGCCTTTCCAAAACCTCCTCATGTTCTCCTTTGATATTTTAGCTTCGTCATCATTTTAAGTCAACATATCCATAGCTGACAGTTCTGCTGACGGGGTACCTTCTTAATGATAGAGTTGGTTTAAATTTCCGCCTACGTCTTTTCTGAGTTGGTGACCTAATTGTAGCCGATCTTTCCAGTAGAAATATTTACTTGTTAACCTCAAGTTATTTCTGGGCTCAGCTGAAATGAAACAAATTGCTTTTTAAGCTGACGATTCCAGGTTCTGCATCTCATTTTCCATTTCTGCCTGCCCATTTTTCCATGTAAGTTTTATCTACTACCTATAAACCATGAAAAACAAATTATTCCATTCGAATCTTTGGAAAAGGCTACGGGTTGACACAGAATCACATGGTCTGATACTTTTCTCTTGTTTGGAGTTTCTGGAAAGGAAGTCCTCTTTGGGAGAGACTTAAATTTCCATCAGTAACAGGGAAACTGTTTCTCTCAGGATAACAGAGGTGACTCCACAAGAAAAAGTCAGCAGGAATGACATCTGTGCAACTGAGGTTTTACCTCAAGGCTCCTTCCTCAGTGGACGTATTGGCTCCTTTTCTTGTAGCTGTGACAAAATGCCCAACAGATGCAACGTGGGGGAGGGGCTTATTTTGGCTCACAGTTTGAAGTACAATCCGTCACGACAGGAAGTCATGGTGGCGAAGTGATGGGTGGCGGGAGCTAAAGGCAGTTGGTGGCCTGTGTCCGCAGTCCAGAAGCTGTGGGTGCTAGCACACAGCTCCCGTCTACACTTTGTTTGGTGCTGCCCACATAAGCCTGAGCCTTTGCCCAGTTAGACCTTTCTCAAAACACTCTCACTGACACATCTTGAGATGTGTTTCCATAGCGACTTTAAATGGCATCAATTAGACAATGCAGAGTGACCATCACATCACGCTGATGGTGATCCTAATCTGTGAGACAGGAAGACCATGGCCTTTGACCTGGAATGGCTTTTTAAAATGCAGCACCATTTCAATGTGTCAGTTAGACTATGAACCAACTACCTTCCCCTCGTATCATTACAGGAAGAATTCCCACTCCCTGTCTGTATATGGCCCCGGACAATCCAGCTACAGGTTCAGCTGTCACGATAGCTCAGCCTTTCCAATTGCCATATCGGTATATATTTGTCTCTTCCTTAGTGTGGCTTTGCCTAGGTGGCTACATGAATCCTTATCTACAAACAAAGTAATAACTGATAAGTGGTTTCAGCACTTACTCTTCAGTTCATAGAAGAGTGCTGTCCAGAGAGGCCCAGAGCTTCTCAGCAGCAGCAATGCCAAGGTCAGAGTGATGCTGCAGGCCCTTAGATGCTCCCTCTCCCTGCAGAGCACACACTATGTTGTGCTGAGTCAGCACAGCTAACAGCTACTGAGTAAGTGCTGTCAGCCCTTCCTAGCACAAGCAGAACCCTAGCCTAGGGATGGATAGAGGCAGAACTGGGCTCCGGATGAGGTAGCCCGGCCCCAGAGTCCCAAGAGCACTAAGAGGTATGACTAGCAGTCTCTGCTCAGTCTCTGTGGTTTCAAAGGAAAGAGAAGCAAAGGTTGCAAATAGCAATTTAGCCTGCCTTTCCCAATCTCATGTTCTTGTGTCACAAAAACACATCATCACACTATGATCAAATGAACTTCACAACAGAAGGGACCAGAAGCCAGGTGATAGAGGGTCATGTGCTTCCCAACTCTGTTTCTGTCAACAGCAGATCATGTGTGTGTGATGGTGGTCTCTTGAGGTTGTACATCACCCAGCAATGCCAAATCTGTCTTGGCCTTTGTAACTATACCCTGTGCCACGCCCACAAGAATGAGATTTCCTGAGAGCACATATCTGAGAACAAATCCCTCTTATGAAGGGGCCCATTATTCCATATGTCTTCAGGGAATGTAATAAAAATATTAAGGAACAGGTATATAACATACAAGCAAGGAAGGCAGCCATCCAATGAGCAGTATGTCCACCTCCAGGAAGGACTGGATGTTGTCTGGTGGCTAGATGTTAGCATCTGTTTGTCCAGATCTGTCTGAAATAAACCATCACCTCCAAGCCACAGATATGCCTGTGTCCTGCACCAATAAATCACTTGACTAAACATAATAAAGGTGTTTTTGAATAAGGGTGGTTTGGAATTATAATTACACAGAATGCTTGCCACTCACCTCTGAGTTATCAACCTATACAAACAACAACAACAACAAATTGTATTGACTAGTAAGACACTGACTTCAAGGAAAGACCCAAGAGGATTCCCCAATGTTTAAATAAAGCTTGGAGTGTGTCTTGAAGCAGAGACTCTGGGATCTTCTGTCATCCCTGGGGCTGAAGGGTCATGGGAGACATCCCAGAATATTTGCAGCTGTCCTGACCCTCAGCAGTTCCAGTTATCCATGCGTGGCTGAAGATTTCAGAACTTCAGGCTCAGTCCAGGAGGACGCAATCCTGACCCTCCTCAGTACAGACAATGGTAATCTGTCTCCCAGAAGACATAGGAGCCTGCTGGCCCAGCTCAGACAAAAGTCCTGTTCTGTCTGAGAATTCTGGCAAGAGAGAGTCTGAGATCACTGAAATATTTCTTTCTTTCTTTTTAATTTTGCATCCAGGTGGCTCAGGAGAACATGTCTCTGTACAAGAAAAATGAGCTTTCGAGTAGACAGAGATTTAAATAATAGCACAGCTCACAGTTTATCGGAACTGACAGAATCTCCGTCTATCCCTTAAGCTACTTCTATGACTGTTCATAAATGCTGGGATTTTGTTGCCCGGATCTGGCTCACAAGTGAGCCGCAAGGGCTAGGAAAAAAAGAAAAGAAAAACAGTGCTTTCCATTTGGGAAACACAATTATGAAAGAAGTGAAACTGTGGCAGATAAATGATAAGGAAAAAAATAATGCTCATGGGCTGGAGAGATGGCTCAGTGGCAAGGAGCACTGGCTGCTCTTCCAGAGGGCCCAGGTTTCCTTACCAGTGCCCACATGGTTGCTCCCACTTGTCTGTAACTCCAGTTCCAGAGATCTGACACCTTCTCCTGCCTTCAGTAGGCATCATACAAATGTGATACACAGTTTCACCTGCAGGCAAAACACCATACATGTACAAGAAAATAACCAGTCTTCTTTCAAAATACTAATGCTTGCCAGGCATCTTGTTACTCACGTTTAAAAAAAAAAACAAACAGGAATGCTTAAATTTGTCAATATTTTTCCCTCCGGAAAAAGTATAAATAAGGACAGTTCACGGCTAGTCTTGTGTTCTATGCTTAAGGGTAGTCAAAGGGAAAGAGATGCCCATTTCTTTCGCATTCCTATTCCTCTGCCCACATGAACCACTTACTTTTGAATTGTGTAGGAAATCAGTGGAGAAGTACCCTCACACAGTAAGTCCCTGCAGGAGAAAGTTTTCACAGAAAATGCACTGGCGGGAGGGCATTCCCTAGTCCATGAAGATGCTGGGTATTTTCTCTTGGATCTACAGGTGTCAATGAGGGATTGGCAGCATCTCTTACACAACTCTGGGTCACATGAGGACACTGACCCCAGGCTATCTAGTTACAGGTTTATGGCCCTGCCAAGTCAGCGTGTTTCAAGTGTGAAGTTACATATACTCAAACCCACAACAAGTACCTAACTATCTCGCTCTCCAGTGTGTGGGTTGTAATAATGGCTCAAAGTCTATTTAGGGCTTGCTGGCAATAACTTGGGGACAATGAACCATCAGATTGGAACTTTGACTAATAGGATGGGGTTCAATGATTTGACCAAATTGACATCTTGGGAAATTGGCTACTGGCTTATATCCTCAGCTCAAAAGCAAAGATTATCCTTTAGGAATGTGTTCTAGAGACAGCTTCTTTAGTGTACACACAAAATCAGTAGCTGTTCAAAGAACCAATTGGAGATTATTGAAAAATAGTAACATTCCTGCCAGTTGCCCTCTTGTCAACCAAATCTCCATCCTTGGGAATGATGAATGATTGATCTTTGGGATCAATCAGCAACACATGGATCCTATAACTTTTCCAATATTTTACTTCATTTTGAAAGCTAAAATAAATATTAATAGAAAACTTGGCCATTTATACTTTTGAAACACTCAATTCCTCTGTGATTTAGGCCAAAACTATCTTACAAAAATTCCCTCCTACAATTTTTCACTATAAACTCTCCACTCCAGCACATCTCTGCTTTCATTACCCGTGTCTCTTCCAGGACCATCCTTCTTCTCCCTGAGTTCCAGGACTCTTTCTTCAGAGCCCCAAATGTCGCTACATTACAAAAAATGTTTACAGTCTCCCTCACCTCCACTCACCTGCCTTTCAAAAATGGAAACCATCTCTCCTCTCCCCTCCCCTTCTTTAATCTCCTTCGTTCCTCCTCCTTTCCCCTCTTTTCTCCTTACCCCCATTTCCCCATACAGCTGCCTGTATGGGAGCACAGGGCACCCAGAAATTCTTACCCATGTGTCATGGCTCGAGGTGTATCTTGTGTTATGCTTGACAAGTTGAACAGTTTCTATAAGATAGAAATTTAGCAAACAGAAGGAATGAGGGCAAAACCTGGAGACATTTTCCTCTACCACTGACCGACTAGTAATCTATTTATTGTAGACAGGATGTAATCAATCAACTGAGAAGTGAGCCTCAATTAAGAAATTGTCTGAGCCTCTGAGCATGTCTGTGTGGGGTTGTCTTGGCTGTGAATTGATGTCAGCCATTGTAGGTAGGACCATTCGCTAGATCGAGGGTCCTGAACTATGTAAGACAGAACAGAAGCTACATGACTGGGAACAGCAAGAATGCCTACTTTCTGGCTTTTCTCTTGACTGTGGATATGCTATGAGTAGCGTCTTGGGTTCCTGCCTTGGACTTCTCAAAATGATGGACTATAACTTGGAATTGTGAGCTGAAGAAACCTTTTTCTCTTCAAAGTCACCTTTGGTCGGGGTATTTTTTCACAGCAATTAAAAATGATACTAGAACAAAAATAAAATTTCTATTAGCATATATATGTACAAGGAAAATATACATGAAAGTCAGACTTAGATTTGGGTCTTATGCCAGTCCTAGATACTTTATTATGTAAACACAAACCCTCTAAATATAAAGACTCCTGAAATCCAAAACACTTTTTCTTCCAAGTGTCTCAGATAAGGAGAGTTAGCCTGTATTACACTTGCGTGCCTTCTCTCTTAGTGTTCGGGCAAGCCATCACACTACTAACAACTCTCTTGTCTGTAAAATATCATGATTCACTCTAAGACTGTGCTAAGTTCACGTGCTCAGCACACAACTGACACTTAAAGCATGGAAATCTGTGCGTGTGTAATGTCGCCGTCCATTGCTTTAACATATTTTCCTCTACAGATTCAACAACGGAGTTACAAAAACAGATTTGCTAATGGGTTTACTAGCATAAACAAGAGTCCGGTCACCTTTGCCATTTTTGTATGGTGTTAATAGCTCTCTTCCTTTAATAATAATTTTTAAAGTCTTGCTGTTTGAAAGATCCTTCCAAAAAGAGTATCGAGAGAAGAGAAGACAGAAACCCAGAAAGGGCAGCATGGCCCTAGAAAGCTGAAGTTGTCTTTATCTGCACCCCATCTCAGGCCAACCACATTTTTTCATGTTGTGCCCGTCATTTGACCCTCATATTTCAGGTCTGGGAAATAGAACCAAATGGAACATGAAAGGTAAAATGAGACCCAGCCACACACAGTGAGCCCTCTCTGTCTTCAAGTCAAAACTTGGCTGAACCACAAAGCTTCACCTGGTTTTGAGTAAAAACCACACTGAACCACCTTTTTTCTATTCATGGTTTCAGTTTGAAAATGAGGTTTCATGCAAAGTCTGCCCCAGTTTCAGAAGTGCTCCTTGGCAGAGCTTGGGCACATCTTGAGCTAATGTGGACTCTGCTTCATCGGCACCCCAGGTCAGCCAGCATGAGGGGGCTTCTAGGCCTGCCTCTGCCTCTTGAGCAACCTTGCTTATGCAATGCTCTACGTGGCTAAAACACCAGGCATAAAAACAAGAAGCACCACTAATTAGTCCATCTCTTTGCTCTTGGATTTTCCAAGAACAACAACAAAATGGAAGACAATGAACCAGAACAGGAGAGGAGCTTGTCCTAAAAGTACCACAATCACAAGGAAGCAAAGATCTTTGCAGTAATTCCTAGAATAATATAGGCTGGGACCCCAAGTCTTCAGAATCTAGAGACAATGAAGACATATGAACACTAGGAGCCCACATAGACATGGGTGAACTCAGCACTGGTTTCCCCTCCCTGGAAGTATTTTGTGTGTGTGCAGAAGGGTGAATATTCACATAGATTCACATGTGTGTGTGTGTATGCACATGAAGGCCAGAGGTCAACTTTTGATGTCACTCTTCCAGAGATACCACAGCTTGATTTTTGAGGCAGATTCTCTGCCTGGGACACGGCACTAAGTAGGCCAGGCTAGATGGCCAGCCAGCTTTCAATCTGCATGTCTCCAGTGCTAGGATCACATGTGTATACCAGCACACTTGGCCTTCTGTGTAGATCCTGGGGATTGAATTCAAGTCTTCAGGCTTCTACAACAAGCAGTTTACTTACTGAGCCATCTCTCCAGCCCCTCACTGGGCATACATCCACAGCCTGGTATCAGGTACATTCCATTCTGCGTTTGTATGGGATGCCTGCTATAACTCATATGTAAACTTGGCAATCCTGGCAAAGAGAAAAATGTCCCTTAGATACTTACAGTGCTAACACAGCCCTGCCCTCTGAGTGGTGATGACTTTTGGGATTGGGTTGGTCTTACAGATTTCTCTTGGGAGTATGAACAAATGCTGATCCACCCTAGGAAGGGCATCAGTGACCGACCAAGGGAACCATTCCACCCTTGCCTGGCCTTGCGAGCAGGTAATTTTAACTGTGGTCATTTACAGAAGCCTGGGCAACTTAGAGTGGCTACAATGCCACAGCATCTGCCAGCCATATCTACATGCTCACAGAGGATCGGGACCTGTGATCCCCTCACCCACCATGACAGAACCACTGGCTCTCAATTATGTGCAGTTCTCAAGGCTGGCAACCACAGGTACTGAGAGTTCAACAGCCATGACATAACCAGGAGACAGATTTCTACAGCCACCAGTCTGAATTGTCAGAGACAGGAAGGGAGCCCATCACTGTTCTCTTGTTTAAGTAAACTAGTACTCAGAATTTGCAAGAGGAGTTACAGAGCACCATTGTCCAGAAACTTGGGAAAGACTAGGTAGACTCTGCAGCAAGGCATTGGTTACATGGAAACCTTCTAGAGAAAATGAAAGGCTGGTTAAAAATATCCCAGCCTCTCATGCTGCTGTAAAAATCCAGGCACAAATACTCCCACATGCTGGGTGCAGTTTCCAGAGAGATTCTGTGAGGTGGCCAGGCCAGGCCAGGCCAGGGAGCTTGAAAACTGCAGATATTGGCCATCTGTCTGTCTTTTTCACCAACGTGTGCACTCTATGGTTACATGTGCCAGGGTGGGAATATCTTTCTGGAACATGAGGATGTGAATGGAAGATGCCACATGTGTGACCTCCCTCTGGGCTGATCCACGCAAAGGAACCTCAGAAGAAAGCCTTACGAGGGACCTTTGTCCAGCCAGCTAGTAAATCTGTCCACACCAGGGCTCAGTCTGAGCTGTACTAGTTTGGAGGATTCTCATGGAAAAGGCAAGGTTTGACGATCTTTCAGAAATCTAAGTCAGGAAGTCTGAGGCTAGAACTCAGGAGATGAGAACTGATGCAAAGTCCCATTTAATGACAGGATCCAGAAAAGTCGGTACAAGTGAAGTGGGTCAAAGGTAGCCCCAGGCTCTTCGACCCACAGGTTTAATCTTTTCAGCTACATGAGGCAGCAAGGGGAGGGTCGGTGAAAGATGCCGTAGCTCCGGTCTGCTCTCCACCATCAGGAAGGCGATTCTCATTCTGCAGAGCTGATCAATACAAAATCCCATACCACTTTCCCTGTTAAGTACAAAGTCATGTCTTGACTAGCCACTGAAGTCTGCAGTCTATAATAAATAAGCCAAATGCATAAACATCTGCTTTACACAAGACTGACCGAGGGTAGTGTTTTATTTCCATGATAGATTTGCCATGGAAGCCTGTCAAGAAGCCAGTGTCTGGGTGAGAGGACACACAGCTGATGTCACCAGGAAGCAAACAGAGCTAACTCACTTTCCTAGCATTTTTGAGGAACATGCATCTGCTTTGGGTGTTTCATTTGTTTGGTTTTGGGGCAATGCGTGTGACAACCATCTTTATGGAGAGAATAAAGAGGGTCAAATGGGGCCAGCAAATAGAATCGATCTCACTCCCAAAGGCCTCTTGGCACAGAGCCTAGTAAGAACTTCTATTTATTTAATTATGGTGAAATAGGGAGATGTTTTGTGAATACTGATGTGGGGTCCGAAACCAAATGGACATCTCCCTACACACACACACACACACACACACACACACACACACACGAATCCCCGACCCCCCATGGGGTCAACATTGGGCTAAGTCAGCAGGTCATACCTGAGTCTAAGCGGTGGACCATGAAATCTCTGGTTTTTCCAGTGAGAATGAACTGTTACCGTGAAGGAGCCACAGGAAGAGCCAGGCAGTGGGTATGGAGGTGTCACATGACACTCCGTGGTAGATTGTTAATGAGCTCAGGAGAAAACGTCCTAAGCCATCGTAAGTAAGGTTTGTAAGTGCCAGTTGCAAGCATGCTAAGGGTCATTGATGCTGTCCCAGGCGTGGCCTTTTCATGGGAGACCGTCGGCTCAGGGCCTGCCTCATCTGGGCAGCCACAGAAACCCTTCACAAAGCACTGGTGAACCACACAGCGTGTCGTTATGCTTGAGGTTTGATTGCTGCAATCTTGGGCCTCAGGGAAGAGGTACACCTCCCCGCCCTGCTGCCGGCTCTGATCTTCTCGTCTCCTGCTCCTTTGCTGACTGAGCTCTACCTTCTGATATATGATATAAGCAGCTTCTGCATCAGGGTTGGGTAGATGGTTGGGCCGTCTGAATGAGTATAGTTCCCATGGGCTTATATATTTGAATGTTTGGCTCCCAGTGGGTGAAGCATTTGGAAAATATAAGGGGGTGTGGTCTGGTTGGAGGAAGTGTGTCAGTGGGGGGGGGGGGGGGCTGAGCTTTGAGGTTTCAAAAGTCCACAGCAGACCCACCCCGCCCCCTTTTTGCTGCCTGTGGACCAGGATGTAAGCTCTTAGCTCCTGCTCCAGCACCATGCTTGTCTGCCCGCCTGCCTGCTGCCTGCTGTGATGATCGTAGACTCACGCCCTGAAACTGTGAGCAAAGCCCCAAGTTGTATTGGTCACGGTGTCTCTTCATAGCAACTGAATAATAACTAAGACAATATACTCTCTTAAAGCAAACCTTTTTTTTTGGGGGGGGGGGGGGAGAAATGTTGATACATGGTTTCTCTGTGTAGCTTTGGCAGTCCTTTGTAGACCAGGCTGTCCTTGAACTCACAGATATCTGCCTGCCTCTATCTCCGAGTGCTGGGATCACAGGCACGAGCCACTGCGTCTGGATTAAAATAAACTTTTCATAAGATTTATCTTTATGTAAATGAGTGTTTTGCCTACATGCACATCTGGGCACTGTGTGCAAGCAGTGCCTGAAGAAACCAGAAGAGGGGAGTCAGAACCCCTTGGAACTAAACCCTTAATTCTCTACAAGAGCAGCAAACGCTCTTAACCGCTGAGTCATCTCTCCAGCTCCATCTTAAGACAAATTTAGGAAAACAACGTTATTATGATTTCAAGCCTCCTGACATTAACACACTTCCAAATCTCAGCCTTTCGCCACGCTCATCTTATTGTTTATTTGTTATTCAGAAATCAATTACGTGAAGTTAAGGAATGTCAAGTTCCATGCTTCCTCTTCCAAGGCCTCGGTTTTGATTGGCAGCTATAATGTTTTCTAACAAAAGTTCCTTTGCTGTGAAGAGCAGAGCCAATGTCGCATTTCTTCCCAGCTCTATGGCCTCAGCACTATGTATATTTATATTTTTATGTATATTCCAGCTGTGGGTTAGCTCAACACAGACCATACAAGCACATACTCGTATTTTTACTTTTAAACTTTTTATTGACTTCTTTACTTCTGTGTATGGGATAGGAGCACATACACCGTGGTGTGAATCTATATGAAGGTCAGAGGACAACTTGCATGAGTTGGTTCTTTCTCCATGTGGGGCCCAGAGACCAAACTCAGGTTATCAGGCTTGGTGACAGAGCCCTTTGCCCACTGCACCATCTCACTGGCCTAAGACTTTTATTTTGATATACTATTTAATCTCTCTGAGCCCATGTCCCGGTGTAATCAGTTGTGATAAACACTGTTTATGTAATCTTATGACATTGCAGTGATTGAATAGGCACATAAATATATATATGATAACACAGATGGTGTGTATGCATAACACACACACACACACACACACACACACACACACACACACACACGCCCCTCACTTTACCAGAAGCCAGTCTGCGGCTGATCTGGTCCTGGGACCCAGAATTACCTAAGTCTTTCAATCTCTGGTTTTCTCTTTACATTTTGACATAACCTGAACACACAGAGAAATTGCAATAACGATGCAGATTATCTCCATTCCAATTGGCCAGTTGTCCACATCCTTCCACAAGCACTCAGGACTTTTTGTGAGCTGGCTGTGGACTTGTAATGGTCAGGAAAATGGGCCCTGCCCTTAGTGGGAGGACTGCACGTGCTCCGGGACATAAAGAACAGGGCCCACGCGTTGAGCCACGGAAGGCGCAGCAGGACCGCTGACCGGTGTGGGAATGTCATGAAGGAAGCGAGCCTCCTTCAGGTGGAGGGCCAGAGGTGAAGGGAGGACCTGAACCAGGACCTGGAGGAGAGCTAGGAAGGCCACCTGAAAGCACCCAACAGTCAGTGTCAAAACAAAGCAGGCTTGGCCACACCTGTGTGCTTAGAAGAAGGGGACTCAGTTTTTTTAAAACCCTAAAGGGACTGGGTGTGCTTTGAGCCTAACGGAATTCTGCTGTTGTTCGTAAAGGGTGCCACAGTGCTCCCACTCTTGTCATGGCAGAGGGTGGGACCCCTTCATCATGTGCCTACCCTGCTAGCCTTGCTGTGACTCCCTGACTCTGGGAAGTGGCCCTCTCGAGGCATCCCTTTCGTTCATTTGGCTGTAACGCCTTCATAAGACAAGAAAGCCCATTCCACTCCATCGCTCACACAGAGTGCTCTTCCGGAAACGCCCTCAGGATTGCCTTAAACCCAAGAAGGGAGAAGCTCAGCTTCAGCACCCAGCCTTTCCCATCCATGCAAGACATTGCCAGAACAGATCCGATCCATACTTTGTAACACGCTTTGTACCGCATAAAAACAACCCTTAACATGATCAATTTTACAAAGTCAGCGTGACACAGGCCGTGGTCCTTCCTTTAGTCCTCATTCAGCTTTTGACTTATTTGTGGTGAGTTATAATTAGATTGTGCCTTTTGCCTTTTCTTCTTCTGTAAGAACGTGCTAAAAATCCTGGCCGTGGTCCATGAGTACAATCGCTTACGGATTTTGCTCTTTTTCTTTCCTTCTTTCTCTTCTTCGTCTTTTCTTTTCTTTTATTATTATTTTTTTTTTACACATCGCACCATATGTAGGCCCAGCTGAGAGGCATGGTTCCGTATTCCTGGCATGCAGGAGAGTCACTGAGAGATATCATATGTTCTCCTGGCAGAAGTACAAAGTGCCTCTTGCTGTTTGATCTTCTGTCTCAAACTTAAATGCAAAATCTGATAATTGGGTCAGGCAGGAGAAGAAACTGAACAGCAAAGGATTTTTCCTTTTCTTTTCTTTTTCTTCTTCTCTTTCTCCTCTCCTCTCCCCACCCCTCCTTGTTCATCCTGTCTCTCTTTCTCCTCTCTCCACACACGTATGCACACACATGCAAATACACACTCATGCGCTCATGCACACACAGAGATACACACACACACATTTTATTTCTTGACAAAGTGTTCTAAGAGTAATGCAATGAAGTAGAGGAGCTGGAAGCCATCAGTGTCCTCTCCTGTTACAGTGAAATAGGTGTTTTCATATCAGCAATCATGCCAGGGGACATTGGTGAGCAAAGGCCAAGATGGAGGTACACTTACTTGTTTTAGAAATTGTATTTTTGTCTTTTCAGACTTGGGTTTGTTTACTGTAAAACCTTCCTCTCCCTGGCTCAGGCCATCAAGCCAAGATAGGTTTGTACTCCAGAGGCTCCAACGCTCAGTGAAAACTGCATATCACCCTGTCACAGAAGGCCTGGACTATGAAAAGCCTGACTTAGGCCTCTTTGCTGCTCACCAGTTTGTGAATGGGGAGATTTCGTTCTTGATTTTGTCACTCCAGAATTGCCTGTGTGATTGCTGTAATCTTATATGAACTCAAACATGGCTTCCAAAGAATTCAGGCATTCATCCCCCACCTCTTCTCTGCAGACTATATCTCACAAGAGACAAAGCTCTCTGTCAGCATCTCCAATTCAAAGCACAAAAGGCAGGCAGTCACTCCCACTGGTCACTAAGGTGTTCTACAGAGCTGGGCATGTCACTCTGGAACGGATGCTTCACTCACTCTCCTACAGCTGGGCTAGAATGTTCTAGAAGCCCCTGGCCCTTAACAAGGGAGTGTCTAGGATCAAGGCACACTAAATCAACCCTCTATAATAAATGTGCAATCTATTACAGTATTGGCACCTGGACTCAGGATGAAAGAATGTCCTGGGCAGTTGTAGTCTTGAACTGAAAAGACAACAAAGGAACCACTTGAGCTGAGAAGGTGGGAAAGGCAGCTGCCTCTGTGCCAACATGGATGGTGGCTCTTAGGGATGACAGCAAACCCACCCAGTTAGTCTCCATACCAATGGCTTCCTGAGTCACTGAGTTTTAGAGAGTCCTGTCCAGGCTTGGCCTCAGTAGGGCTATATTCAAGAACCTTTTCAAGCATAGCCTGCGTTTCTGACATGTCCCAGCAAACCTTCCAGTTTAACCCATGCTGCTTTGCATACCTGTACCCTATGCTGAGATGCATTGCTTTGAGGGAATCCCAAGGCCAAAGCAGTTAAGTGTCCATGGGACCGCACAAAGTGTGGGACCAGCCCCAGGAGGGCAAACCTGTATGCTGTCCTAGAACCGCAAGACTCTTCAGCATATGTCCTGAGAGCATGCTAAAGTCTGGGAAGGCTGCAGGAAGTTGGGCGTGGGGTATGAGGCTGACACGGACCCACAGCAGCCCCGAACGCCTGCCATTGCTTTGCATGGATGCCCAGTTCTGGAGCAAGGAGGAGTGGGGGCAGGGAGACACCTGCCGCTTCTGTAGTGAGTTCCCCTCAGCACCTGCATTCAAGTGGTCCAAAACAAGGTTTCATCTGTCCCTATGAAACAGATGACTATATGGTCCCATTGATGGGAACAGGTGGCCTCCTTCCTCTTAGAGTCCAGTGTAGGCCTGCCAGTCTTCCACCTGCACTCCTTATGGCCAGGGCGGGGGAGCCTGCTATGACATCCCAGAGACTCCCGGACTCATGTCCACAGCTTCTCCAGCCATTAACGTCACTCCATACCTCACATCCTAAGCTAACTCTGTCACTTTTCACCACCATGGGGCTAGGATACCCTTTTCATCTTTAAAACAGCAGACGTGGTGAACCTTGGGCATGCCTCGAAAAAGTTCTGTTTTTGAGGACCTGTGACCAATTCTGTCCCTAAGATGTCTTTCTGGTTATGGAATACACTGGATACTTATCTGAATAATGGTCTTCAGTGGGGTGACTGTAAAGCCTTGCACGGACATCCGTAGTGGGGTGCTGTTCATGGGTCACTGCACCTGGAAGTTCTGGCAGAGATGAGAAGGTCAGGCTCTGGACAGCTGGGCAGGTAGACCAAAATGTTCCCTTTTGCCTTCCCTGGCTATGTGGCTTCTGGCAAGCCATTAACTCTGGGGGCTTCATTTCCACAATTGCTCACGGGGGGGGGGGGTAATAAAAATACCTGTCTCATAAGACTATAAGAATCAAGCAAACTGATACATTAAATCCACTTAAAATGGCTCAGGGCATTCTGTGAAAATCCATTATCATCTATTATTATCTACTGTCTTTAGATATTATTTTTCTCTCCCTGCCACCATAGCTAACAAACTATATTTGGGCATAGATGATGTAAGGCAAGTCCCTGCTCTCAGCTGTGGTGAACTTAGGCAAATGAGCCTCCAAGCCTTAGTCTCCATATTGATTAAACGGGGCTCTGTCACTTACGCAAATGTGCAGATAAAGTCAAAGAAGGCAAGTGTTTGACATGACAGTTCTGCTGAGGACATCAGGGTGACACTATGGGGACAGCTCCATGGTGGCCCACATGGGATGTAGCCAGTCCCTAGCTATCCCTGACCTGAGCAGGAATAGGGCTGGGAGCTATCAGTGTGACTTTTCCCAGCTGTCCACCGTGGTGTGAAAACCCCTCTCCCACCCACTCCAAGACCTTTTTAGCTCTTTCCTGAAGCTGTGGAAGCAGGTCAAGAGAGATGAAGGTCTGGAAAAGGTCCTGATGCAGGGAGCCCCACACAGCAATGCCTTGCCCACAGTCGTGTCTGTGTGTGTGCGTGTGCTCACCCTCTGGATCCCTGATTTTCATCTGATGAGCCCCGTTACTGGTGAGTATGATACCAGGAATCCTAGGAAGGCAACACGGGCTCCAGTGAGAGTAAACAAGAGCGCGCCATCCTTTATACAGATATTCAGAAGTACTTGCATGCACCCTTTTCTGAGTTCGTTTTTCTTGCAAATGGGAGTGAACAGGCTTTTCCCCTTCATTTTTTTCTTGCCTTTTCTTTTATGATAAACTTCATTCCTTTAGCTCCTTTTCTGTTATTGCATGCCTTCCCTGGGAGAAGTATCTAGGTGAAGATGGAGTCTCAGGCCTTGTGAGGCAAACAAGGAGGCCAACCCAGAGGCTGGGGGAGCCTCAGGTTGGCACGGAAACACAACATTGATTCTTAGCTCCTGCCTTGTCTGCTACTGCTTTCTGAAAGTGTATAAATGAAATGTGAGATGCTGGCCTTGAGGTCTTTGTGTTCTGTGTCTGTGAGAAGATTTTGTGTACATGTGTGGGCACGAGCATACATACAAGACAAGAGGCATGGGCATGCAGATCTGCACATGCATGTAAGAAGTCGTGTGTGTGTGTGTGTGTGTGTGTGTGTGTGTGTGTGCAAGAGAGTACTGAGGACTGAGTATCTGTACATGTCAGTGCATGTGCATGCTCCTGTCTATCTGTATACATGTATGCACATCCATGAATTTAGGAACACTGCCTATGTGGGTGTATGTCCTGGGGTAAGAGCATACATGTACATGCATGTAAGTGTGTGTCTGTGTGTGCTGAGGCCCCTGTAGGCATGGCCATTCTGACCAGATGCTGTTCTCTCGGAGAAGAGAGCAGAGACCTGATGCACTTGCATTCAAAGCGCAAATGAGGAAGGAGAGGCTCAGAGAAGGGCTGGTTCACCTGGTCACAAAGCTGGGCCCCCTCAGAGGCTGGGTAACAAATCAGAGTGTAGGTCCCCTCCCACCATGCCATGCTAACGTCCTCTGTCAGGTCTGATGTCAGCCGGTGACACACACTGCACCTTGGGCCTTATTATCCTCCTCGGGATCTTCCCCACCTGTCCAGAGGGACATCCAAGTGGGTCTAGAGGGTGCCCGCCATCCTAACTTAATTCTCCGATGCCTTCTTCACCAGAGAGCAGGTGATGTTGCTAAGTCATCCTTCCTTATAACTTTCTGAGAAAGATGGCTTCAAGTGTGTTAGCATAGGAATCACATATGAGGTCACTTAGTTGAGTTGAATTTTGGTCTTTTTGGTTAGCACATGACTTCCAGCTGTTCTCATATCAGTGTCCTGGAGTCTAGGGAAGCCAGAATGGGCTTCTAGGAAATGAGCGGCCAGCTCCTGCCTATGCCAGGCATGTGCTGGGCATCCCTTCTGTGTCACAGAGACCCAGCCACAACAAGCCTGGACATGGAAGGTGGCCATGAAAGCCAGCGTCCTATAGGCTCTGTCAGCATGTTAGGATGACCTCGGAGTAGTTAAGCCACACCAAGCACAAAGTGCTGCTGAGCTTGGCCGTGGTGTCTCTGCCCGCTTGCTGTAAGCTCTCTTACAGGGCAGCAGGGCTGGCATGTGTTTTGACTAGCAAAGAGCAAGGATCTACATCCACATTTTATCCCTGTAGCTGAACTGTCTAGATTCTTAGGAGACTGGCGCTGGTGAGGCAGGAGGATGATGACCATAGGTCAAGTTACCTATGAGCTTTCAAAGGAATATCATGTTGGCTGTCTCCGTCACTTCTGATAAAATGGTGTGAGAATTGTGCCGACAGCAGTGTGGATCACACGGTGCAGAGCTGAACCTCACAGCCAAGACTTTCTGGCTTAACCGTTTGGGCCCAAGCACAGCTTCAGACTGCTGTCCTGAGCTGAAGAGGGAAACACCCGCATGACAAGAGCATCAGTTGTCAAGAGACCCCTAGATTTAGAAGAAGTGTGGAAACTGCCTCCCCATGATTCCAACTCTCTCTAGCCCGTCTTCTTTCTGACTGTCTAATGATGCAGGCTTTCAGGTCCATCAGAAGTGGCAAGTTAGCTGTGGAATATATAGTGGATAATTCATTTTGTTTTGACCTAACAGAGGGTCCCATTCGAGTTCTCAGAAAACTCTTAAGTTGAGAAGGGAGCATGGTCCCTTTTTGCCTTTGGCTAAACACGGTCTCTGTGTTTAAAAAATGTTTAGTGGAAGCAAAGAAAAAAAGTGCAGTGAACTTACAAGACATCAAAAAATCTATAAATTTAGAAACACAAATAGAACTTCCATTAAAATGGGGGGGGGAGGGCTTTGAAATTCGGATGGAGAGCAGCATAGCAGCATCGCTCAGAAACATAATTCACCAAGAAAGGAGCTCACCCTTAAGACAGAGAGGCACGTTCCTCCTCCCACTGCTCGAAGAAGCCTAGCTTAGGAAAGCAAATTATCTATGGCTAAAGTCACTCCACCCTTTAGAAACTAGAACAACAGGCTGAGATCAGATGTGTCACTCTTAGGAGCTGTCCCTGACTGTCCTGAAGTCACTTGTTCCTGTCCTTTCAGTATGGTAGTTAGTGAGAGTCACTTGGTCCTCACAACTTCCCAGGGACTGAAGCTCTGTGAATGGGTCTCACTCGACTTCAAAGTCTGCTGTGGAGAATTAACCAAGACCGTGCCTGCCTCATAATTTATCATGCTCCCGAGTGCTGAGCCAAGACATTTGGGAACTTTATGAATGCTCTTGATTTAAAAGGCTTGCTGGAGTTTGGGGAGATAGTTCCAGAAACCAGGTGCCTGCTGCATGGGTTGGATGCCCCAGAACCCACAGGTAAAAGTGCAAGCTCTTCAGCCTGTGCCCGAAACTCCAGTGCTCCACAGAAAGGACAACCTGTGGGGCGTGGTCGGCAGCCAGTTTTAGACTCAGTGGTAGATCCTGCCACAAAACATAAGGTGGAGAGAGACTGAGGAAGATACTGTGACCTCTGGCCTCCACAGCAAGCTCACACACAAACACATGCACACACTCAAGTACACATGGAAAGTGTTAGGTTTTGTTAAAATCAGGTCACAAGTGACCATGCTGCTTATGGCTTCTTGTGCTATCTTCACAGTCATCAACTGAGGCCATGAAGGACCTAGCTGATGAACTATCTCCTGAATCAGATGGCTCCTTTACAGGCCAGGCCTCTCCACCTTCAGTCGCCACACACCCCAACCCCAAGGCATCGGCTAGACGGTGCTCACTTAGCACTCTCTCCTGCAGGCTCCACAGTGCTTGCAAACACATTAAATGCTTTATAGCTAGTGGGATCATGCAAATCCCCATAACTAATTTTATCGGTAAAAATTCAACACAGTTGACCGAGTAATATACCAGACATCTCTCTCGAGGTCGTGGCCAAATATGAGAGGGCTTCCACTGCTGCTCGGACCAGGAAGATCTCAAGATGTCATTGATCTTAACCTTAGATGAACCCTGTTCACCACAGCTACACTCTGGCTGCTTAAATAACATGAACTGATTTATCAAAGGAATTCACATATCTAGGTGGGTCATTGTGTGGTACCCCCCCCCCACGTGTCTTTCTGACCATATCAGAGACTTGGGCTTTGTCTATCTTGATGCTCTTCCATATATAAAAGTCCCTATGTTGTTCTGCACCAAGATGGAAGGAGAGAAAGTACAGGGAAGGCTTGGGGACCAGGCTGGAATGAGGCCTCCATTTCTTTCATATATCAATGGCTAGGTTTGGTCACAACTGACCTTGTAACTACTGACAGTTCCCATTCACTTCCTGCCAGGAGAGACGGGAAGTGGATTCCTTTCACACATGATTCTATCTCTGCCGCACACAGAAGGCTCTGCTCCTCAAGATATCCAGAGCCCTTTCTGGTGACACATACTCCAGATGTTGTTGCCCACCCCAGCTGTGTTGCTGATCCTGCTCTTCTGGGTCTCTGTCTGGGCTTCAGGACCCACTTCCAGTTTGTCTTGTTCTGCATCTCTCTGCTTACTCTCCTCCTGGTGAATACTGGCATCCATGGGCCCAGCTTTCGCCTTGACCCCTCCATTCTTAACCAGCTTTACGGTCACCTGGTCCTTACCGCTCTGTTCTCTGATACCCAGGTTCCAGAGACCCCTTCTGTGTGTGACACCGGCTGCCACTCACATGATGTCCCTCTTCAGTCCCTGATGCTCTCCCTCAGAATTCATGGGCTCCTAGGAATGAGCAGATTTCCCAGAAGGCCTGGCTCTGCCACCAAGGATACTTCTCAACTCTTGCTGTTTCTGCTTCTGTCTTTAGCTCCAGGCTCAGTGCCCCATCAGAATGTGCCCAAGTTACTCTTCCTCTTTCTGTGAGAAAATGCTTGAGCAGAGCAATTTAAGGAGGATGGGGTTTATTTAGGTTTCTGGAATGAAGGTACTGTGCGTTGTGACAGGGAAATGGCGGCAGCAGGAGGGCCAGGCAGCTGGTGACAGTGACCCTGCAGTTAGGAAGAAGAGAGAGAGGGGATGCCGGTGCTCACCAGATGCCAAGTGCCTTGCGGAGGCCACATGGCTCCAGCGTCTCCCACACAAGACTTACAGTCTTTTCTTTGTTCTTGATGGAGCCAGTTAGACCTAGTTCAGAATGGCGTTGTGTCTTCAGAGCCTTCTTTGATAGAGGATGTGTCTGAGGGGACTTTCAATTTTACCATCTTCCTTTGGGATATTGGGAGACTAGACCCTCGCGGGGTCCACTGGTGCCGTAAACAGAAAGAGCTTTAATGCTGACGTAGACACCTTGTCTATCATCTCTCAGAGGTAGCCACAAAATGAACCACCTGCTCTGCATGAGCCAATGGCCAATTGCAGCACAAGCTTAATGACCCCAGGACACCCAGAAAAGGTTAGAGGTGGCCAGGATAAGAGGGCTTGCATTTGTAAACACCATCAAACAGCCAGAGAAGCTATGCCTCATTCTAGGACCCATGCAAGGAGTCACCATCAGTGGTCACAATGAGGATTGAGAGCATCTGAGTGTTCCAAAGGTCCCCATTAGCACCCGACTCCCTGTTACTATGACAGAGGTGGGGGAGGTGATGGAGGCAGCCAGGACAAACTCTGAATGGGTACTTCTTCCACAGCACCCGAGGGACACATGCTCTGACTGCATCCCTCTTACACAGGAAGTGGTCCTCCTCAGGTACCCACTACCCAGAATCCCATTGGTGCTGAAGAACACAGGTCTCCAAAGATGCCAGGAATCCCTGGGCTCTCATAGTGTCACAGAGATGACACTGCGTCCTCACATTTCACAAGCCACCTTGGCTCTTGGCCTCCTGTCGTAAGCGTTTATATTTCCTGCCTGTTTGTCCTTAGTTTTCCAAGGAGGTGTGTGAGGTTTTATACTGATAATTATTGTACTTAGTGCTTTTCATCTTCAAAGCAGTCAGAGAATATTACCAAGCACTCATAACACCTGCCCTGGCTGAGTCAGCACTTCGCTCTGCATCCACACATCGCGAGGGACTGAAGTGAGACAATGCAGGCCGCAGGTCAGGACAGGCATCATGACACCACGCTCAGAGGCTGGGAGGCGGCTTCCGTCTCCTGTCACCTTCCCCTGACATCAGATTAACTCCTCTCACAAAATACCAGCCTGCAAACAAGAACAGTGCGACGCCTGGCCTGGTGGTACAGTCTGTGTTGGGGTCCCAGGGCCCAGCCACATGGAAATAGTTTATTGTTAAGTTTACTCTTTATGGCAAGCCTGGTGGGCAAATTCAAGGCTGAGGGGGAAAGAGCAAGGTTACCTCCCAAACGGAAGTAATTTTGCAAACTTTGAGGACTGAGATGCACAGTACAGTAATGTATTTGTACTGCGTAGCTCTGCTTGTAAGAGCCCAGGAGGGAGGGAGGCCAAGGAGAGGGACGTCAAAGTCCCAGCAACTCAGACCCACTGTGCCAAGATCCCCAGGGCAGGAAGGAGGTCACTTGGCCTCAGCCAAGAGAACCAAACTCTCACAACATTGTGACTGAGATGTGGCATGAAAGCAACACTTGCTGAGAAATTTGGTGGCCAAATGGACCAGTCACGAATCTGACAAAGATGGCTCACTAACTGGGTCTACTGTGTGGCTGTGTCCTTCTGGATGTGCATATTTAAAAATGGCACTGGAAAGACCCACAGAACTCAAAACATCTCAGGGACAACTCTAACACACACTGGCCATTTTTCTGTTATGTGTGTTCCCCTCCTTTGGGGTCGCTACTTTCCTCTGGCTAATACTTCAAATGGGAACTCCTTAGATTTTTATTTCAAAGCTCCTGCTAATTGTCATTGTCCTATCTCTGGCTGCCCATTTGCTTGGAGTGGAATGAAGTACTTGACCCCTGAACCCTGGGCACAGAGCTGCCTGCCTAAGCCTTTGGAGAACTTGCTCATTCTGAAGTAAGCATCCGCTGCTTACTTTGGGGCTCAATGTTGCCCAAACCCACATCCCACCCTCTAACCTCCCTGCTCAAAAAAATAAATAAATATGAATTTTGCTGAATTTTGTTCTGGAAACATGAACCACATATTACAGACATGCTGTTTTATTTTGACTGTTAGTTGCCCTTATTTTTTTTTAAAGACTTTTGCTTGCATCTGCAAGAGGGCGGAAGTATGTTAGCTGAACTAAAAAGAAATTTGAGTCAAACTCCTCCTGACAGTTAGCCTGCTTGCAGCACAGTTGACTGCTTGCCTGTTCCAGAGAGGCAGCTGCATGTCCCTCGTAGTTTCTTAATGCAATTACCTGATTAGACTGAGGCATTTCATTTCCTAACCACTACAGGAATAAGCAATATAGCTGTCGATAATTTCCAGCAGAGCTCCGGGCGCCGTGTTTGCCTCCAGCCACACCTTCACTCATTCATTAACAAGTTTCCATCATCCTGTGAACACTCACCTCCCTTCCTGAGGCCTGGGAGTCATGAGGGGTTTTGCTACTGGAAAAGGGACCTCCTTTGTCTGTCCTCAGGTTGTTTTGCCACTGAACACACAAGACATCACAGCACAGTACTTCAGCCTTCTTTGGAGTTGAAGCAGGCTCCGTTCGGTCTGGCTCCCCTCTCCTCTCCACTAAGGGCTCAGAGAAGGGGGATGGCCCTGTGTTCTGCCTTTCATGTGCTTGCCCACCGAGTTTCTGAGCAAGCTAACATCTATAGCACTGCAATCTCTGGGGACAAAAATAATTTCTCTCAGTTCTTGATCCTGAACCCTGATACCCCTTCCATAGTATCTCTTATAACTGCCTCTTCCCAACTGAACTGGTCTCTCAGAAAGCTTGTGAGCACAGGGGTCACCTGTGGAGCTAGACTAGGCTAATCAGGAGCCCTACAGAGAGACCTTGTCTCAGAAAATCAGGTGGACAACTTTGGAGGAATGGCTTCTAGAGTTGACTGACGTGTGTGCAACCAAGTGCACACACACACACACACACACACACACACACACACACACAAATATACACACACAGGCACTCATGAAAAAACACACTCCCACATGCATGTATACACAGTCGGTTTGTTTATATATTCTTTCATTAGTACAGACTTGTGTCCCCTTGTCCATTTCATAAATATTTGTGTTCAGGATCTCCTGGCAGGACACCTAGCACTGTGCATTTAACAGACCTTAGCAGTACAGGAGCCATTTCTAACGTGAGCAGTCTGTGCAGCCACATTTCCAAAACCATTGCCCTGCCAAAGAGGTAAAACTGTAGCTCCCATTATGTAGATAGAAACTGAGCTCTGGTTGGTTAGGAAATTTACCCAAACTCACTCAGAAGTCAAACGGAAGCTGTCACAATGCCAACACCAAATCCCACTCTCCTGATTACAGAGGCACGCCTCTCGCCTTACAAAAGGCTAGTACAAATTCTTCTTGCCAGAGAGAACTGTCAGAATCAGTGCTTAATGCCACCTGCCCTGCAGTAAATCCCATGCTTTAGTTCCAAGACTTGCTTCCTTCACAGAAAGGCACCTTCGTTGAGGGCAAACCTCTGCAAGAGCTCCCTCCAGGCAGTGACTATGGGTCCGAAGCTGCTTTCGATTTGCAGCTGTGACATCTGAAATGCAAAAACTAGTATCACCACAGTGGGGAGATGAGGCCATATGACCACACAGAACACTTCTGGGACTCAGCCTAGAAGGAGAAAGGCTCGTGGTCAGCTGGGAAATGGGCTTCATCAGCCTCTGGCACGGGGCCCCTCTCTTCAGCTCATCTCTCTGCCTCCTGCCCTTCTGCCACCTGCATTGAGTGTTGGAGCCAGCGTGGTCCCTATAACGCAGTGCTTCTCAACCTGCAAGTCGCAATCCCTTGTGGGGAGATCCAATGGCCCTTTCATAGGAGTCATGTGTCCTGCATAGCACATATCTACACATATCTACACATATCTACATATTCATAACAGTAGCAAAGTTACAGTTATGACGTAGCAATGACACAACTTTATGGCTTTGGGGGGGGGTCATCACAACACAAGAAACTGTATTAAAGGGTTGCAGCTTTAGGAAGGTTGAGAACCGCTGTTACAATGGATCAACCAGCAAATGCTTAGACTATAACCCAGAAAGTTCCAGAGGCTTCTCCTCCTCACTCCTTCTCCTACCTGAACCAAAGAAAGCTGTTTATCCTGAGCCTGAAAACATGAACCTGCATTCTATAAAAAGCCATCTTCCATTCGGTTATCACCAAACACACAAGTATAAAACAATATTTTCTATGGCTTAAAATATCCCCACTGAAGTGATATGCTTATAGAGAGTGGCTAGAGGATGCTAGCAGACAGGATCCCAAATGGCCCACGCTACCTTGCTGTGTGTTTCAGATCAGGTCACACGGGGCAAGGCCCATGCCTGATGGTGGCTCAGTATGTGCTGAAAACTCCAAGGAAGCCATCTTGGATCAACAGTGTCCATTACCCCTGGTCCTCGGCTGCTACTGCACGATTAACTTCCCGGTATCTAGGTTTTTCCTATCAGGCCTTCCTCTTCCCCTTCCTTCCTCCTCCACCTGATCACTTCCTCTTCTCAGGATTAACTTTAGCCTTTTCTCGAATGTTCCCCATTCAGATTATATTTCCAGTAGATTAAATCATACTCAGGCCCAACTAGTGATCTGTGTGTTTTTCTCTTCTGGAGACCCATATGTGGCTTTTGTTTGGCTTTCCTGCCTCATTAATTAGAGGGTGCAACAAAGCCCACAAGAAAATAGAAGCTGAAATAAGATCAAAGTGTATTTCACAGGATGTTGTCAGGTAGGACAAGGCTAGCCCCTTTTGTGTCAGTGGGGACCTAGGTACCCTCTACCTTGCATTTGTACTGTTCTTCACATTTCTCTTTGCAAGGATCTTCCGTGGGCCAAGACGGCTGTTGGAGTTCCAGACATCATGTTTAAGTAAAAGCCATGCAGAAGGGGAAGGACAGTCCCTGGACGAGGCATCCAGAATATAGTCACATGACTGCCTGGCTCAAGGACAGATGGGAAATGCTCTTTTTTTTTTCCACCTAAGTAAAGTGTTGTCCTGAAGAAAACTGGTACTCTTTAAGAAATAAAAGAAAATGCTGGACATTTGGTAACATGCAGAATTCACATAAAACAGTCACTCCTCAAACTCAGTGGATTGAATGAAATTCAGTTGAACAGCGCAATAAAGCTATAGGATATCTTTTTTTACACCTGCATGAACATCCTAGTCACCCATTCAACCACCACGCCTTTAACCGAGGCTTTGTGCCTTCCAGACTTTTCAGAGTGCAGAGACAAGTGCCTTGGTGAGAAGAAGGCTCAGGCTGGAGGGGAAGAGCATGCACTCCTCGGTAGAGAGATGCCTAACTAGAAGACAGCTATCCAGTCACAACCTCCACAACTCCACTGTGATGATTTGGCTTCTGGAGCTTCCAGTCTAAGACTGGAGGTAAAATACCTGCCTCGTAGTGTGAGAAAGTAGTTAATGAGGAAAGCAGGCAGTGACCCAGTATCTTCAGAAAACAGTAACCACTCAGACAGGAGAAGGCCAGCGTGGCCCTTTGGACACATTAAACCTTCAAACCTCAGTTCCATTTTATCTTAAACGAGGACATTATTTTTCACTTACTACTATGATTAAATGAGATAATTAAGAGAACTGCAGAATTCATAAGGCAATGGTAAACTGACAATGAATCCACCCCTTCAGATAGCATGAACTGGCTCTCCAATCCATACCAGACACCACTATCTGTGAATAAGAAGTATGCTGGGCATGGTAGCATGCCCTTTAACTCCAGCACTCAGGGGCAAAACATGATGGGTCTCTGTGAATTTGAGGCTAAGTTGGTCTATATCATGGGTTCCAGCCAGTGAGACCACATAGAGTGACCCTGTTTCAAATAAGTAAATAGATGATTGATGATAGATAAATGGATAGATAGATAGATAGATAGATAGATAGATAGATAGATAGATGGCATATAGATAATAAAGATGATTAATAGATAGATGATGAAGATGATAGATACATACATACATAGATACATAGAGAGATGGTAGATAGATAGTAGATAGAGATGATAGATGATTGATAAATATAGATAGATGATTAATAGATATAGGTAGATGATGGATAGTAGATAGATAGATGGAAGTTAGATAGATAGATGATAGATGATAAAGATGATAGATGATTGATAAACAAATGAGATGATAGGTGATAGATAGAAGATTAATAGATATATGTAGATGATAGATAGTAGATAGATAGATAGATGTAGACAACAGATAGTAAATAGATAGATAGTAGAGATGATAAATTATTGGTAAATATAGATAGATGATAGATAGATAGATGACAGATAGTAGATAGATAGATGATAAAGATGATTGATAAATAAATATAGATGATAGATGATTAACAGATATAGGTAGATGATAGATAGATAGATAGATAGATAGATAGATAGATAGATAGATAGATAGATAGATAG
>NW_026592666.1:10348759-10353584 GCF_907164565.1 Psammomys obesus | reverse complement strand
TAGATAGATAGATAGATAGATAGATAGATAGATAGATAGATAGATAGGAATTAATATAAGTACCAAGTAACTCCAGTTGATATCCTAGGGACCCTAGGATATGATATCTGAGTCTAAAGTTTTTTTAAAGACTCTCTCATGTTTATTGAAGTACAGTGTGTCAATAAGAGTAAATTCTATTTAGCTTCTCAAATATAAGCAACAGGGCAATTTTGGTGACATGCCATCATTCTTCCTCTTGCTGCTTTTGGGAGTCCTGAAAAAAAAAATAGGCTTCAAAACATCTGAGCATTTCTGAGACCCACCCCCACTGGCAGAAGGAGGCAGAATCTCCACCTGAAGGTGTTGCAGAGAGGCCCTTAGTTTGCCACTTGGCTTCCAGGAGCAGTAGACTGCTGCCTACCACAGATATTGTCTGAAATGGCACTAAACCGTTCTATTCCTATATGCTTAACCAATGGCTGCTTAAATACTTCCTTATAATGGAAATTTCTTTGCTTACATGATATTCTTGTTAATTATATCTTAGACATGCAGAACAAAATCATTTTCAGTATTTTATTGATGCAGTTTCATGGTTTGTATTTATTATTTGTCATATAATTTGAAAGCTAAAATCCTAGTTAGGAATACTAAACAAAGAGTTGCATATGGGTTATGAGTGTTAAGCAATCATTTAATTTTGTATTAGTCTGTTATGTAAATGGAGAGGCCTAGACACAGAGGAAGAGTGTTGCTTAGCTCTAGGCAGTTTATAAAGACCTGGCACAGTCATTCCATTCTTTTTGACACAAGATCTTTAAGGTCCCACCATAGAATAAAATCCTATGATCCCATGACTTCAACTCAACAGGGTTTCTGCAATTCTAAGCACCAGATGCCATGGCTGCTGTCACCCACCTCAGAGAGACACCCCACTAGGTCTGGAGGAGCTCTGGAGCTCGGAAGGGGATGCTGGGATTCTAGCCATCTCTGTGCCCTCAGGGGACGGCTCTTGGCTCACCAAGAGAGATATGATCAAAAATATTTGGTTTAGTGGGCTAAATGCAGGTGGGGAGAGAAAATAAAAGAGAGATGTTCATTTTGCCCTCTGCCAGGGCCCCACATAGCTGTGCTGGCCTTTCCTCATTAGTGTGACTATGGGGCAGCTCTAGTGTTGGGGAGTCACCTTCTTTATTTTTCTCTTTTTTGCCAAGCAAGTGGCCAACTAGAGAGGTGGGATGACATTTTCAAAATGTTACTGAAACCAGGCCCCAGCCACACAAGCTAACCTAACCCTGTGGAGTATTTCCCCACCACTAAAAGTTATCTATCTCTCTGCTCTTAAGGATGGGAAATCTGTTTTCCTTTCCTTTTCTTTCTTAATGACCAAATTTGCTTCATTAAAAGTTCACATCACCGTTTGGCACTTGGAGCTACTAAACCAACAAGCAGAGACAACTGGTTTTAAATTGTCATAAGTGAAACTCATCACCACCACCATCACCACCTCCACCACCACCACCATCACCACCACCTCCACTACCACCACCAACAACACCTCCACCTCACCATCACCACCTCCACCACCACCACCATCACCACCCCCACCTCCATCACCTCCACCACCACCGCATCATCTCCCAGAAGGGCTCCTGGGGATATTTAAACCAACGGCCACATCCATATTGGTTGTTGAACAGGAACTCTGAGTGCCGCTTACTCACTTCTGCTTCAGGGGCTTTGCTCTGTGTGCAGTTCAGTCATTCTGGAGAATAAGGCAGAAGCAACAAAGAAATGAACGTCTCCAGTCGGGAAGTCTTTCTTCATTCTCTTGCCTTGGCACTGTTCATACAAGCTGTTAGTGTGTGCTCTGCTTCAGTCCCTTAGCGGCCAGACTTGTCTGCCAGTAGAGCCCTCCCAAACTAAGAAAGGTCTGATCGGTGAGCTACTGATCCTGGGTGGCACCCCGCCGTGCCCTCCCCCTTCCCACGTGTTCTCATAGCCCCACAGCAGATGCCAGAGCTCCACCATCTCTTTGCTTCAAGTCAGGGCTCTGAGTCACTTATGCAGTATATGCTTGATGTCTTCTTAGACATTCTTCATACAGAGCCTGAAGCAATTCCAACGGGAGCATTCTCGGTCTCCCTTTGTGGTCTTGAGAGGGGGATCGCAGGGTCAACAAAATCACAGTCTCACTTGAAGTAGAGATGAGAAAGATGGCCTAAGGCCTGGGCCTTTGAACTTCAACTGTATCCATGTCTGCTCTCTCTCTCCCATCTCTGTAGCTACTGATGAGTATAGGTGTGTGTGCAGGTTTGTACATAAGCCTCCATTCTAAAAGGCCAGCCTTTATTTCAAAGGTAAGAACCAAACAGGAAAGAAAAGAATGGTTTCTTAGTTGCAGCATAGGAGCAAGATGAGGCTGAGGGGCGGACCCACCACAGGTAGGTGGGAATCCCTGTGAGGAGATCCAGGAACCAGTTGTGAGACCTACTTTGATCTGAGGTTGAGCATGCTCAGAGCCCGGCTCAGTGTCCTGCGCACACTTCCTCACAGCGCCTCAAAGCCTTGCCAGGGTCTTAGCAGAGGATCTTGTTCTCAAGAACTTCTATGTAGACCTCAGAGGCAGCATCCAGGGAACACAGGGGGAGCCTGTTTGTGAACAACAAAGCTGAGGGTAACACAGAAGAGGATGCCGACTTTGAAGGAGGAAAAAGTCATTTGTCTTACTTGCTACAGCAGATGGGGTACCCATAAAGTTAATGAACACAACAAGGAAGCAGGGGAAAGAACTAATAAAAATTAATACATTAATATGTGTGTGCATATGTATATACATATATTACATATACATATATACAGATACAAAATTTTTAGATTTTCTCATAACACTGGAGATTCTGCTCTCAGGAAATGAAGTTTCTCCATGACTCTACTTGCATACATAGCATTTGAAACTGTCCTATCATGTATGTGAGTTTGTAAGTAGGTGTGCGTTTTTCAAAGATGCCCTATCTAGAAGTCCTATAAAATTGCATGAATTTAGGGCTGAAGAAATGACTTGTTGCTCCTGCAGAGGATCCAGGTTCACTTCCCAGATGCCACATGGTGGCTCACAACCATCTCTGACTCCAATTTTAAGGGGGTTGGACAGCCTTTTCTGCACCCCACAGACACCAGGAACACATGCAAACAAACACTCCCATGCTTAAATTAAAATAAATCTCAAAACAAAATTTGAAAGACAGATATTTGAGAAGCATACTGGCAAGTAGATACATGTTTTTTTTAAGATTTGTTTATTTATTATATATACAATATTGTGTTTGCATGTACACCTGCACACCAGAAGAGGGCACCAGATCTCATTATAGATGGTTGTAAGCCACCATGTGGTTGCTGGGAATTGAACTGGGGACCTCTGGAAGAGCAGCCAGTGCTCTTAACCTCTGAGCCATCTCTCCAGCCCCCTAGATACATGTTTTTAAGATACACATTTATAGTGCTGTCAACATTACTAAGGGCAATAGCAGCCAACAGAATGTGAAATGTCATCCTGTGTTTACTCAGTTATTTCTTCAATCCTGATTAGGAGAAAAGAGCTCCCATGGAACAGACTCGAGGAGCAAAGGGGTCAGAGGCTGTGCCAATGCTAACACAGAATGGAGATTCTGGCAAGATTTGGTGGGATGGCATCTATAAAACAATGAAGGATGTTCGCAGCCAACTGAGGCACAGATGTGTCATGGGTGGTCAGAAGAGAGAGGAAGTCAGTCAAAACAGTTGTCGTTAAAGGATGTGCTAGTTTGGCCAAGGTCACTGAGTACAGACCCAGGGAGGACCGGGTAGGAAACACATGGCTATGTAGAAAGGACTAGCTTTCACTCGGAAGCTGATGGCAGACAGCCCCTCCTGTTCAGCAGTCATCAGAGCTGTCACTTTGTGATGAAGGGCAGAGGCCAAGGACCACAGGGGGCATGGTTCAGATTCCCCACGATGCCAGTCCTGCTGAGTGGCACAGTCATCCCCTGACTCGGGGGATCTTAGACACTGAGCCTGCAGAGCTTTGCTCAACAGAGCTCTCCTCTCAGCAGCCACACCCTCAGCTGAGTGGTCAAGCGTGTGTCAGGGTGCCAGTAAGAGAGGCTGCTGCTCTTTCTTATCTCTGGTGCATCCGTCAGACCAAGAGAAAGAAAAAGCAACAAATTTGCGTAATTTCCCAAAAAACAGGAAAAGAGAAAGTAGGGCTGATGACAGGACTGGGAATTACAGGGGGACCAGGGCACAGAGGATGAAGGGGATATGCCAGGCAGAGGGGGCAAAGGGAGAAATGGGACATGAGATCTGAACCTCACCACACAGCTATGGGGCCCAAAGGACTGTTGGTTATATGTATTAGGAATAACAGAAGAAAAGTCTGAAGACGTGAGGTTGGCTGTCAAAAATACAGTGCAGTATTTGGGAAAAAAGAAATACATCACACTGGTATCATTTTTTTTTTTTCAGAAAGATTAGCCTGGAGAACTTGGAGCATGGGAAGGGAATAGAGTAATGGAGGCAATTACACAGAGACAATTACTGAGGGGTTAAAGGGAGGAAGAGGTAGTCAAACACAATGGTTGCCCAAGTGATGATGAGGACAGAAGGAAGAGAACCAGGACACTAAGTGAAAGGAAGAAGAGGGGGCCAGGTCCAAAGCCAGAGAACCAAGGTGAGGAAGTCACCAAGGAAAGGGAGGCCTGGCCCTTTTATGGAAATACCTTTCTTTTATTTACATCATCATCATTTGACAATTTCATACATACATACATACATACATACATACATACATACATACATACAT